>NW_028279284.1:0-261720 GCF_059751315.1 Micrasema longulum
TATCGTAATGGATGTGGTATTCTTTGAATATTGATTTTAAAATAGAGTAGATATAAAAAAACTGAAACGGATGTATTATTTTAATGCTACACGCTTAATTTTATTATTGTTTAATGGTTTAGTCTATTGGAGAAAATTTCAATTAGATCGGCTCGAGTCTTTACAGCTTGGCGATGTGGTTTTTGTATAGTATATACATCAAATAAATTTCAATCAAAATTAAACAGTAGCCGAGCGCAAATCTTTAATGTGAGTACCTATTCTAATTATAACATTATAAACATAATTAATGAAATAACCGTTTTTTTTTTTAATTTGCAAATCTATGGCTTATCGTTTTTGAATCTCTTGCTATCTTCGAGTGTCTTCATTTATTTAGAAATCATACAATAATGTATCGTCTGTGAATATTTTCAAACACATTAGGTACTGGTTGAAACTGCGCGTAGGTATAATTTAACAGCGTTGTTAAAACATGATTTATTACGTTTATCAATGGAAATCGGTCTGTGAACTCACGAGAATGTTTGCTTTATACCTACGCAAACACTTAATAAGATAAATCGTGGTTTTCAAAATAACTCAATATTCCCATTCTATACCTATGTACATTTTTGGCATCCCACTAACGCGTTTTAGATCGATTATAATAAATGCCACATCGACCATTTATTCAACCTTATATTGACATTTGTTAATTGATTGCATGTGCCACATATTTATTCGCAT
This sequence comes from Micrasema longulum, assembly GCF_059751315.1. NCBI lineage: Eukaryota > Metazoa > Arthropoda > Insecta > Trichoptera > Brachycentridae > Micrasema > Micrasema longulum. Next base: position 730 of record NW_028279284.1, read on the forward strand.
TAAATTTGGGTAACCGTTTTCAACAAATTAATGTCCAGTGAATAGCACAACAAAAGTAAATCTAACAGCGGGAGTTGGAGACTAGAGAGGCTGATGGAGTAACTGGTATCTATAATGGGTAGAGGGAAAATTTGTTATAAATAAAAAGCACGACAAAAGATATGCATAACCAGTTTGGACTTCTGGGTATGAAAAGTGGTTAATTCGGAGTTTGAATATGTTATTGCCGTTGGCAATCTCAAGTTTAATTAATATCAAAATCTTTGTTGGTAAAACACATATAATATATATATTTTTTAAATGCGTTTAAAAAGCCTTTGTTTAAAAATTACATTACAAGGCCGCTACAATAAAATTAAGTTTTGAAACAATATAAGGAGAAAAAAGCAACGTAAGAAAAGACGATGTCTACGGTAAATTTTTGGTTTTAAAAAACCTGAAATTTTCATTAATTTTTCGTGTTTTTAAAGAGCTGTTGAAAACAATAAATTCGGTAATATGAATGAAGAATATTTTTTCATCCAAATGAGAAAGTTCAGTGGTTTAAAATTAGCAAACTAAACAAAAAAAAAACTTTTATTTTTTATATTTTATTATTATCGCTACGATTTTTTTTAAAGTTTCGCAATTTTCTCCGCAATTTAAATCACTCCGCGGGTGTCGTCTCTAGTTCTCTTCGGTGATTTGTCCTGATTGGTAGGTTGGATTCCCAAAAACCAGAAATATATGAAAATACTATATCGTTAGTTGATTTAGAAGAACTTGTGAAAATATTTGAAGTAGTTCATTATAATTAAAACCATTTTTATGAATTTTTTCGAGAATTTTAGAGAACCTCTGTCGTACAATGAAATGTTCTAATTATTACCGCGTGTAAAAAAACACTTTTTGTGTTCAATTTCCAGTAGCGCTGAACTTCTTTATATTGTTTTTTTTGCAGTGAAAGGTATCGATTATGTACTCATAAATTAAATTTCAGCAGTACAAAGATGTCTATCACCATAACCTCGAAAACGTGCATCATAAAATCGCGTAAAACATGACCTTATTGTATTTTTAAGTGTAAAATCTTAACTTAAAAAAATAATCATTTAATACGTTTGTCGGCATCAATGTCGTTCAAGATACATAGATAAATTCTAGCGCTTTTTATCGAAAAATCTAGAATCCAGATCTAGTGCCCGCCATATATTTGCTGTTCGAATTTAATCAGTACTAAATCGTTGTACGGGTTGCGGTTTATATCCTATTAGTTATTATTAATGTGGGGGCTTTATTGCTGACAATTTGTTGGATACTAACCGTGTTACATTAATACAACTCCACACCGCCATGGCATGGCGGTAATCGGCAAGGGACGTGATTTACGTAGCACCAACAAAGTTATTGTTGATTCAACGCGTCGCCATTTTATTAACTACCCAAGAGGATCAGGTCTAGCAGGATTGGTCTTGCCGGGAATTACACTTAATTTGCGCTAAGGAATTACTCAAGTACGTAATGAGTATTCCTCCATACACCTGCAGCAAGGAGGCTCGCGAGAATCTACACATGATTAAGCATGATTTTTTCAAAGGATTTTAATCAAACCACTGACCAGGTTATGTAAAAAGAGGAGTTTAGAAGAAATAAAATATATGAGGATACCTATCTAGAATATTTTGAATGCTATATCTTTATTACCTACACTATATTCACGCAGATATCATTCAGGGGAGCTTCTTTCTTTTACTACTATGTGTATGGAGCTTGCTCATTTATATATTTACTGCTTTTTGTGTTTTTTTTTTTATATCTGTAACAAAAAAATATAAATATGTTAAAAACCGAAAACATGACACTGAACAAACCCACTATTATTGGCTGATAACCAAAGTCAAATTAATAAAAACAATGATAAACACGGCAATTGAAATCATATTGGAATACAATGTTTTTTTTCTATCGATATTGCTATCAAAATAATTGCAAGTGTATATTAATTACCTTTTGGGTATGTCTGCTAATTGTCATAATTTCAGAATTTCACAGCGCAAATATTAGTAATAAATAATATTCATACATATCTACAGAATAATTTATTGTTATGGGATATAAAATAATAATGAAGTTGCAAATTTATTGTGGTAAGTATTTGTTTAAACTTTAGATTATCAATAATTTGTATCTATGTCCATCTAATTGAATTTATTCTACATATTATGTACAAAACACACTCATATCCGTTGAATATTATTTAGTTGAAATATCTCTTTTCATATTCAGCTCCGATAGTAGATACTGATGTTAAAAATTTTGTTCATAAAGGTAATAAATAAATTACTCAGAATGATTGATCCCCGCTGAAAACATGCTTCAATATAATTAAAAATAACACATACTTACACAGGTACTTAGTAATGTTTTTATTGTAATTGGTTCTCGCCCAAAAAAGATAATGAAATATGTAACTCTTGTATCACGCGTTACACCCTGAATTCTGAATTTGTTATGCAGAAATCTTAATTAAGTTAACGAGAAATATATCAACTGTCTTTCTATAGAAGGCGCAATGCTCCTGAGGGCATAGTTTATTTTAGAAGTTTGGGAGACGTCCGTTATGATTCTCCTTCAGCAATTCTCACACAAAGTACTAATCTTACGTATATAACAAATGGTCGATTGTTGCTTTTACGGATACCTCCCTAATGCTTCTATCTCCGTTCGTGATAATTAATCCACACAATAGGTCTTCTCCGAGAACGTTTATTTAACATCGAATACTTCTAATAACAATGAAACAATTCTCTCACATAGGTACATGTTCGTAAGTTACGAAATTTACATATCTCTAGGTCTTAAGATCATTGATTAAATTAATTCTCTTCTCATGCATTTTAATTAGACCACCGAAATATGTTATAATTTGTAATCATAAAGTGTTTTGTCCTGTGTAACTTGAAATAATAGAGAGAACGGGTATATGAATTATTGAATTTAATTTATCAATAAACAGTTTTGTAAATATTTTTTGGGTTTAAACAAATATCACAAACAAAACGTGCAAGAGTACAAAAAAAACTCAAACGTGACATTGCAAATTATATGAAGTGTTAGTTATAGTTGGGAGACAATATATACAATACGTATTTGATTGTGTAGTTATTAGGTTGGCTACGAATTCACATACTCGTCCATAAATCGTTTCATTTGTATCGTGACGTATCGTTATTAGAGAAAGTTATTTGAGAACATTCAAAAAGCTTTAAAAGATCTTTATATAAACAACTCGTGTCCTTTTGTCTTTAACAATAAATTTAAATATTCGATTTCTGTTAATGGATTAAATATATGAAATTCAAGTTTATAGGTGACACGTAAAACTCATTAGTGTTTTATAAAGTAAATGCATTTAAAACTACCGATCTAAAAGCATTTCATTCTTGTTTTCTGCAATGCATTTGTTTTTTTTTCAAAATTAATAATAAAATAACAACCAACTGAAGAATTTATGTTACGAGATAAGCGTAAAATATTATTGTCTTCAAAAAATACCGTTTTATTAAAGCAACGTAATCAACAAATTTGGCAACTTAGCCGATTCATTGGAGATCAAATGTTTAAGATTATAAAAATATTACGTTGAAAACACCACGATCGATCTTATTTTTTACTAACTCATTGATTAGGTATTGAATTTAAAGTTTTTTGTTTGTTTTTAAAAGAGATTAACCCACTTTGAAAATAAAATAAACAACGTTAATTTTATTTAGGAGATACATTTATCAGATACGGAATCCTAATCGAGTAGTAATCTCTAAAACAAAAATTCGTTTAGTCAGTTCATTCATGAACGTGTTTTTTTTATCTTTATTGGGATGATATTTAAATTCTTTCAACTATTATCTGGTCAACCCGAGGAAAGAAAATCCAATTAATTGTCATTTCCCTATCTTTATAATGTAAACTGAAAGCCGACACATAAAAAAGGCCATCTTGTGAGGTCTATTAACTTTCGACACCGCGTTTAGAACTCCTCGGCGTTGAAGCCGTCTTCATTCCTTTAAATTTTGGTCGCGTATGCTTGTTATTTTTTGTATTTAATTGCGTGATTAAATAAAAAAGTGAACCACCGTGACAATTAAATTAGTGTTAATTATATAATCTACCGTAGCTTGGAGGGGTGTGCTTAAATAACTGTAGTTTGATATAAAGTTAGTTGATTCGTTAAATAATATACGATTATATACGCGATGCGCCGCTGAGAGAATTGTAGGCTTTTTAGATCACTAATTCCATTTTAATGATATAATTGACAAATTTTGACTGTATTTGGATCAGTGCCGTGACTCGTATCATGGTTATGTTTTTTTTAAACATCGTGACTCGGAAAAAAACACATATTTTGAGATTGTTAATAATAATCGCTCGCTCGGATCGCGCCACTTAAAGTCTCGGTACAAGTAGAACGGTATTCAGTTTGACCACGATAAATAATAATAATAGCATAAGACGAAAAGTCGGTCCAAAACAAGATGGTTTACGGTTAGATTAACGCCGAATTGATGTCGATGAGATTTCGTGTGTGTGATTTCTATTACGGAGGTGTCCGCTGTAAATATGGCGGATACGCTCGAACATGGCGGCAAATAAAATATAACGGACTACGTTTAATGGTCGGATATACGAAAGTGATACCGAACCTCTAAAAAATATGTTTTAGATTATCTTAATGAACATCTTACAATTTGCATGTCATTATGTTCAATACCAGATTGTGTTGTGGAGTGAGTTATAAAATTGTCCGCTTTAATCTAAATGAACGGTCGTGAAGCCACTTTTATAACGACAAGAGACAATAATTTATTTAAGTGCAGTTGAGTGTTGAAAATAACATTTATTGTATATTAAATAAATATAAATTCCGAAACGGTTATCGAGGTTAATTGATCACGACGTAATGGCTCAGTTGAATTGACTGTAAAAATGTAAATTATAGATAATATTGAGGATGCATCCGATGATAAACGTTGACTTAGAAAATCGTAGTGAATTACTATGGATCATTGGATCTGAATTCTTGCCGGAAAATATTTACTATGGTATTTAGATCGGATCTTCGATTCGCGTAAACGCCATAAACCAGAAAATAAACAATGTCAATTCACTGATAAAATACAAAACACATTTCAACAAACCAATTCTGCAGCCACAGCCAATATTTTTTCATAGAAAGTTAATAAAAAAAAGCCACAACTGTGTTCTAAATTCGCACCATTTCTCTTTGATTATTTTTAAGACTCTTAGGTATGTTATTTCTTGCACTTAAATGTTAATTGAAAACGCTTCAAGATATTCACAGCTTTTCACTTAATGAAGTGCTTAGTTTTATTTGGATTTCGAATATGAATATTTTTTTTTGTTAGTAGCAATTCAAATTGAAAAATTTGAAGTTTCACTTTTAATACAGTCAGAAAAATCATTTATTAATCCTGATTTTACTAGGAATCGAACCGAAAATCATCTTGTGTGAGGCGAGCATCAAATGCACACACTACGGGGGCCATTATTTAATAAATACCAAAGTGTGTTAAATTAAAACTTTTTGAAATAATTTAAATAAGGGTATAAAATAAATTCAGTTGGTCTCGTGGTGTAAATGTTAGCGCGTATGCCTACCATGCAAGAGGTCTCGGATTCGATTCCCGACATTGTTGATATAAAATATTTATTTAAAAGGGTGTTTTCACTCCAGAATATTTCGTAGTCCCTGGACAGGTACCTGAAGGTTAAGACTGATCATCTTACCTTCATGTAACAAACATGATCTAGATACGCTGCGATTGGTGTACGAATGCAGTGCCCTATGCACCATTAGGTGCGGAAAGGGAACGATGACGATGACGAGATAAATTGAATTTTGGTGCAAGTTTTAGCTGGAAAAAGAAATTGATGTAATATCTACTAAAATTATTACAATAACATGAAAATCGTAAGGAGCATGCATGTTGATTTTTTAATCAATAAGTTTTCTTACTACACTTGTTAATTTTATGATTTAAAAAAAAATAATAATGAATAACCCGCTAAGCCTCTATTTGCTTTTAATTGAAAAAAATCTTTTAATTGAAAATAATCTCTAATTGTTTTTATGTACATTTCATTTTTACTTTCTATGTTTATTCATTTACATATGTTTTATTTTTCTTTTTGATACTAGTATTTTACACGTATCTTATTTAAAAAAAAATTATAAATGGTATATTCTGTAATTTATTTTTGTTCTTCAATTTTTAATTAAGCTTCAATTTTTATTATTATCGGTATGTTTTCCAATTTATATTTTTTTTAAATTTCTTTATTACTAATTTTATATTTTATAATGTGTATTTGTGGTTCAATTTTTATTATTATCGGTATGTTTTATAATTTATAATAATTATGTCTCATTTATTTACTATTAATGGCATATTTTCTAATTTATTTTTATGATTCAATTTTTATTATTATTACTTGCATGTTTTCTAATTTATATTTATATTGATTTTTTCTAATGTTTCTTTGAATTTATTAAGCATCATTTAATAAAATAAAAAATATAAAAAAAACACATGAAAAAAATAAGGTCCTTCCTAAACACAGGAATTTCCTAGCTAGTCGGGACCTGAAACAAATAAACTCTGTACATTTTAAAACTGTGAAATACATAAATAAATAAATTTAGAGAATTGTCAGCAGGTGGGATAGAGGGGATATGGAAGAAGGTAATAAAAAATTCACCACAACACCCAGACCAAATGAGAAGTCTTTCTTGGATTTTTTTTCTTGCAACTGGCGGGAATCGAACAGTTGGCCGTCTAACGACTGCGCCAGGGCGCCTGTCATGTACCTATGTATGTATTTAAACATTCGCTTATTATCGATACAACATAAATATGATAAAAATAAAATTAGAATCTCCAGGTTTTTTACCTATTCAATACCAATAGGTATTAACGATATTTTTTGCAAAACTTAAATTGATATGATGTTTTATAATCCATAAAATACATATTTATTTAAATTTTGATGAATTTAATAACCATTTTTGTAAAGATTTAATTCGTTATTACCAACTTATGAATTAGAGATGACGATGAACGAGAGTTCTGATAAATTAAAAGGCAAGTACTTACTTTATTTTGTAACCCTCGATGTTTGAACACTTCACATCATGTATGTGACATGTGACACATGACATGCGTGCATACAAATGGCGGTGTACAAAACGTAATTAGTATTCCGACATTCGGAGGTGCTAACACGACCTCATTGTGATGTTCTTGTTCGATTTCTTCTTGGTGTTCAGCTACCGGTAGATATAAGCTAACTTCTACCACCAGAGCGGAACTAATGCAAGACACGAACTAGAGAATTTTAGTAGTTCCCTTTGCATACTTCATCTTGAATACGAGACACACTTCGTATATGAATAACTATACGAGCCATTCTTTCGAACAAAGGTTCCTTAGAAAACAGAAACTTCACGTAAAGGTATTTTGGAGAAATAATAGAATGTTCTATTTTGAGCTTCTAAAGAAACTCTTGATGACTTAACGGCACAAAAGTATGCGTGCGAATTCGTAAAAAAAAACATATTCTTTATTCTCTTTTAAGGAAAATTTCGTAGCAAAGCTACGTGTTTAACGATTATAAAAAGTTTTATAAATTGTAAAAACCTCTTTGTTTTTAATCTCTTCAAATTACGCGAGTAAAATGCAATTAAACGAATACAACTGTATATCCTCAACATCTTTGTATGTTAACATATTACAACAGAGATGAAGAACATTTAAGAGAAGGTAATATAGAAGTCCAGGCATCTACAGGGCTTATAACCTGTCAATGGCCTGGTTTAAGTGGCCACTTTATTTACTGTGTAACATCTTTGTATGTATAAACTTTTTTTTTATTTCTCCAGAAGATATTTCAGTGGTTTTTGGTTTAAAGTAAAACGAATTAACCATTAACTGAATTAAAATTTAACGAAACGTTCTAACTTATAAGTACAACACAGTTATATAATTATATAATGTCTTTTGAAAACCAAAATTAAACCGGATAGTACTTATCTACAAGTTTGGTTGAAAAAATGTAAATTGAATGTTGCTTGTTCTGCAACTAAATGAGTAAAAATTGCCAAAGTCCGAAAGGCGTAGTTTGGAATTCCAAGTGAAGGTTTCATCACAATGTTTAAAAAGTTTTATTTTATAGATTTTACAAATCGCAAACACTAATACTCCTTAACATAATCTCTACGTTTATTACTCTACTGTCATGTAACTCAATTGTGTAACATTGAACATTGATACTGCAGACTTCCAAAGCATCCAGAGACAACGTGAAGGCTATAAAGTACGACAATTTCCGATACTATGAAACACACTTTGTGTTTTAACGCACCGATAACGGACACGAGATAAACTTGAAATATCGTTATATTTTACTTCGGAAATGTCGTTTATTTTATAATGGTTCATCCGACATGCTCTATTCGTGTATTTTGTATTTCGCCAAACTGGCTAGTCTTTTAGAATGCCAACGTTCACAAATTTATTGATACTTTTGTGTACCCAAATTTCCATATTTCAGTTTTCAAACTAATGTTCTGGTCACTGCTGTATTTCAATCCTTGTTTGGTTGGTTCACGTTTACACGCTGTTTTTTTTGTGTCCGTCCATATTGCGCCATTGTGTCTATGCTCACTAATTATACGTCAAAACACGACTTCGCATATGCTCACAAAGAGCCACATTCCTTTAGAACCTCAACGCACAGCCTGGTTAGGAACTGACAAGGGAACAAATGTAAATTTACATGTTTTTATGGTTAGAAAATTCATGTCCCTTTAAAACAGATATTATTTACGTGCATGGAAAATCATCCGCAAGTTATGATATAACGCATAAAGGTTAGTATTATGTCTGTTGACTATATATCGCTAAGTTTAAATTTTGCTTGTATCACAGACCTACGCATTAAAGAAAACGGAAAATAATATGAATTTTGAAAAATGTACGGCATTTTTTAGTAAAATAAAAATGCGTTTAAAGTTTAATTAAATACGGAAATATGTTCGACAGTTGCGTAGACAAAAATTAAGTTTTTTATGTCTTAGGCATCATTCCCATGAAATTAAGGAGATACAAAACGAAACAGACTACTTTATCGCTTATAATGTTCGATTGTTTCAGCGGATTTTCATTTCATACAAAACAAAATGGGAACCTATAAACTCAGTGCACATCTAGATTAATTTGGTCATTGTATTTTACTTGCGTGGAGTCTAAAAGTTACGACTTAACTTAATTTTGTAACGCCGCGCTATTGAGACAACTCAATATGTCTCACGAAAAACATTGCATTAAATGTTTTTAAAATTGTGTTCACTCTTCACATAACTATCTATTTATGCGTATAGTAATATTAGAAATAATAAGTAAATACGTATTTGAAATAAATTATAAAGTGGCCTAGCTCAGTCGATTATGTCTGTAAGATAGTTTTACTCGTTGATAGACGATGCATAGACATTAATGTTCAAGTGCGTTTTGTTACTTAATTTCATAAATCACCTTTTTTTGATAGGAATAAAAAAATAATGATCTCTCTGTGTTAAAGGCAACAAAAAAAGTATGTATTTGCCATACAAACAACATAAGAATTTAAAAAAAAAACAAACTTAGACCAATATTAAAGATATTGGCTAAGTTATTGGGATATTGGGATATTGGGATATTATTAAGATATTGGCTAAGTAAGACTATATACGAGTTAAATATTTTGTACGATGGGCAAAACACGTTTTTCGTATCAACGATACCTCAAGCGACGCGACGTCCGCCCGGCTTCAATGTTTATCTTAAACTATATTTTTAAAGACTATGTTTGCGTTCGACAGTAAACAATTATTCACTCGGTTCACTCCTTACAAATTTATATTAAAATCGCACACGGCAAAATCAATAGAAATTAATAACGTTGGCAAAAACAATACTTTTAATTTTTTGGCTTTTTTTGTCTCGACATAAAATTAAGGAAAAAAAATGAAGTCAACTTCCTTGTAAGACTTTTAATTGTGCCTACAGGTAAGAAATTTTTTGGCATTTTCGCACATATTTTTGTATAATTATCTGTGTTTACGTATTACATACAGATATAAGAGTTAGTTTATAGAAAACTTTGCTTCTTTTTCTTAACGTACATATTTTTAAAATATTTTGATACGTTACCATATGACAGTAGTAACGTCCCCAGTATACCTCTATGGTCTATTTCCTTAAAGCGTTTTATTGTCTATTATTGGCGGTAATATTGTTTTTAATTTAGGAGACATTTACAATGTTTAAAGTATGTTTAAATTTTATAAGATAAATGTAGAATTTTACCTGTCAGGAATATAATTTATTGAATAACCGTAACACTAACTGAACCGACGATTTTTAAAGATTGATAGACCTTTATTATTATTATAAGTTCGAATTGTAACGTTGACAAGATATTGATTAAACTAAAATATCGTTCAATATGATCTAATTTAGAATAGCTAATCCCAATTAAACATAAGGAAAATGTATCGTCAATCAAGATAATAATATACGAATAATCATTAGTTGCCGAAGTACCTACTCACTGGGTGTTCCAAAAACATTAATTAAAAATTAATTAAAAGAAAAATATTCGTTTAAAATCAGTTTTTGATTTAATATTAAGTTCCCAATAGAAAGTTAATTAAATGGATTCTAAAAAAGCAACTACATAAGAAATATTAAATACAAAAAACATTTTATATTAAACAATAAGTTCAAATACTCTTTTATAATACAACAGTGAAATTTCTTCTCCGAGCACAAGAACTTGCTCATTTTTTTAGAGAAGCAAAGCTTAAAAAAATATTTTTAAATATGGAGGAAGTTACTGTAAATATATGTATTTCTGCCATTTTATAGCTCATTCTTCCACTTGTAACTTTAACGATGGCTTTTGACATATTTTTTACCTCCCACGACTGTCTGTCGGTAGTCTTTTTTAAATAACGACGCATTACTGTTCTGAAAAAAAATACAACATCTACTGAAGATATATTAGTTACCAAGTGAAATTCTAAATTTATATGTTTCGGGATAAAACCGGGTTGCCCCGTGTTATAAAGTTACACAAATAATAACCTAAAAAACACAACATTAAGTCTTATTTCCATATTCCAATCGTCTATTTTTTTTTTGTGCATAGAAGCATGCCACTAACCTATTTGTTATTGAATCCGAATGAATTTTGAATTTCTCAAAAAATTAGATCAATCACGGTTAAAAATGAATAAACGTAAGGAGCTTTTGAACATAACTATGCACGCTACGTCAAGCATTTGTTGACAGACTAAATGCAAATGGCGCCGACGATTACGCGCTCTGGCGGTAGAATGCAACTTAATTTACGGAAAGTAGTAACGTTACCCTGTTTTACTCAGGTATCCGGTTTTGAACGAATTTATACCTTTACCCTTATAATTTAAAAATGTATACAAAATGGTGGGTTGGAGGACGAAAATAAAAAAAACAAAATTACGTAGGTAGTGATGAACAAACACCTTAAATACAAATGTGGACATTATGACAGAAATGATTCATGTTTTACATTGAGTAATTTTAATGATTTTTATACGCATCCTGTAGCTATTTTTTTAAGTTACTTAAAGCCCAAACACGGCTGTCCAGGTCCAGAGAGGCGATGTGACAGCTATGTTTCTGGCTCGCGCATCGCTTCACCTCACATTTGTTAAACTCTAGATTTCACTTTTTCTATTTCGTTGATAATGAATGAGCTTCGTTTTTAAATCGTGGATATACAATCCACGGGAAGAGATCATTTTAGATAACTTGACATTTACGTTCTATAAATCGCACAGTTAAAAAAAAAAATACCGTCGCGTCGCGTGGATGCATTAAAATAATAAATACATAGGCATGTTTTTAGAATAAATACGTATGTACATATATATTTATACAATTCATTCGTTTGTAGTAATTTGGAATCTAGAATTTGGGTATAAAATCTAGTCACCACATTACATAACTTACATTATTTTAATTGAATCCATACAAAAAAAATCTTCGTAACCTAACATTTAAATGTAACCCTGGCAGAACCCTTCAGTCTTATGATCAGCACCTAGAACATTTTGGTCTAGATAAGTTGTAAGTTAGGAGACAGATTTTTGATTTGATGTATCTTTATAATAAAATTAATTGTAATATTTACTCGACACTTCGTTTAGATAATGTACCTTTGAATGTTTCCAATCGGCGATTACGATCGTACACCACATTTTTTTTCCCAACCTTCAATAATAATATGGCACACTTTAATGCATTATCACGTATTTTAAAATTATATAGAAAATAATGTTGATTCTGATTTCTTTAACGATACATAAAATAATTATAGGAGAACTGTAACGGAATTTATAAAATCAAATAGTGCTTTATGTAAGTTAGGTGAAATCGTAATAACCTGTTATTGAAATAATAACAATATGATTTATTTTTATAAGTTTCATAATATTGAAATAATTTAATTAAGCTTGTCCTTTAAAAAAAATAACCGATTTTTTTTACCATTTGTGCATGTTGTTTACATTTAATAGATGAACAATATCTAAACATAACAAATGAAAATTAATATACCAAAATTGTACGTATTGTTTATTGTTTGTGAAGCATTATAAAAAAATAAACATTAATAACACAACTTATTTAAACCTTACTGTTTTCAACTCGTTTTTTTTGTGATTTTATTCATAGTATATCTAAATATTGTGGCATTTTAAATATTAATTTGCTTTTTTGTTTATTTTAAATTAGTAGCAAGCCGCTTCATGAATTTGTTCATATGAATTTTTATCATTACATTGTAAATACACTAAAACTTAAATTATCCGGATTCATTTGTGTCAGATTTTATTGCTTTTGAAAAAATATAGCGGATTGGAATCACATAAAAAACTTATACAAACATGTCCAGCAAAATTAATTGCGCAATTCAATAAAAGTATCCGAGTATCCGCTCTATTTTTTATTTCCTGATATCGATTTGAATATTTGGCAATCCCCATGACTGAAGTTCGGATAAACGGAGTTTTACTGTAAAATCACCCAAAAATCTAATGAAGGAGTGTAGCCGTACGCGAATTTGGATATGAATAATATATTCTTATCCAAATTCATATAATTTTTAAAAATTAGAGCATTAAATCGTAAGGCGAAGTTTTTTGAAAATGTATGATTTAAAAAAAATAATAATTAAACTGCTGTGCATGTAGTTTCTAGTTCTTTCGAATCAACCAATGATAAGAGAGTTGTGATAGGTTTTCAGTTTACGGTAAGTCAATTAACGAATCAGCAGAACTCAACAAGAAGAAGGGGAAGAGAACTTGTGACGTCACACGCGAAGTAATTTCAAAACTACAAAACATTTGAAAATCATAGTGCTGATAATACGATACCTAAAAATGACATGGTTTTTTTGCTTAGTTGGATAGTCTATAACAAATAAAAATAAACCATTGAACTTCGTCTTTGGTTGCATGTAAAAAATAATATGAAAAGATTTGAACGCGCGGAAAATAAAACCTGTAAAAAATGATACACATTGACTTCATATATTATTAAACATGACTCCAAACGCGATTTGGAGCCCAGATTTTGCAATTGACAACAAAACAATGACCTCCAAATACAAAAATTAATACGAGAAGAGTTTACTAACTGCCATCAAATTCGTGTTATGTTCATTTATTTATTTTTGCACCCAAACAGACCCGAAGGCCTAATTACATTGGTGAATTACTGCGTACAACGCCCAGGGCTGGTATTCGAAACGGAATTGCGCGCGAAGAAATCACTCTATTATCGTGTATTTAGTGCGTAAATACGCGTATAAAATACGTTTTCTACGCAGGCTTTTTCTTTCAGAATACCACCCCAGGTTTGAGATAAATCACATTTTAATTTTCCTGTTCTTACCGGGAATCGAGCCCGGAACCTATCATGCATGAGTCCAGTGTCTTAACCACAAGAACTTGTAAAACAAAACCATAAAAAATAAATTATAATATGTAGGTAAACTTGTAACTTTAATTGACAAAATCGGAAACCAGCCGTCGCAGGCTATCTTGTCTAAATATGTAATCTGGTACTGGCTTTGGACCTTACGTAGGCACGCCTTAGATCGCTGGTTGGTTTGGCATTTCTCGAATTGGAATAAATTAAAACTGATGAGAGCAATAGGCGAGGCAAGAAACTGTCAAGTCAGTAGGTACGCCATTCTCGTTCATATAATTAATCACGATTTTGTTGACAAAAACAAAACGTTTCAAACCATCTCCGTATTTTGTACGTATTTTAAGATCTTTTAAAGAAATTTTAGAGTTATTTAAATTCAAATCTTAATTTAGTCAAAATCTAATGATATCTGCCAAAAACGACTATATTTATCAATTCTCATACCGTTCAATTCACATCTCCGGGATAAAACAACTTAAAAAAATTGTTTTTACAAGAGAGCAATTTACAGGAGAGCTAAGTACACCCGCGCGAACTACGTATCAGTAAACTTTCATTCATTCGCAATAACAAAGAAACAACATAAAATTTACTCACTTAGTTTTAAATGTTTTCAGAAATGACAATGGAAAAAGGAATCTTGTGCCACTATTATTTCTTTAATTATAGAAAAAAAGGAGGAAATTGCCGTTTTTACTATAAAGATAGATTTTAAAAAAAAATGCCGTTAATTAACGGCATTTTTAAATTTAAATTTAAATTTTAAATTTTAAATTTTTTCATTTCTCCTAATTAGGAGAAATGAAAAAAATACAAATTCTTCAAAATAAGGCGATGAGGATTATATTCAAAAGGAATATCTATTCTAATGTAGAAAGAAATCACAAAAAAATTGGCTTGCTCACAGTAAGTCAGCAAATTAAATATAATTTAGCAATTTTTATACATAAAATAATTAAGGGGATGAATACAATAAAAACAATAATAAAATTTTACCAACAATGTCCTACATATGAAACAAGGGATTTAAAAAAGATAAGATTACCATTGAGGAGAAAAACAGGATCTCAAAACTCATTGTACAAGAAATTAAAGCTGTACAATGAGTTACCTGAAGAAATAAAAGAGATTGAAAAGATTGAAATATTTAAAATTAATTTGAAAAAATATGTTATTGAGAAATTTTGATAAAAAAAAAATGTTATTAAAAGTTTATATTAGTTCTTAAGATGTTGTGAACTAACTTAATAAAGCATAAATAAATAAATTAATTAATACGGATAGGATATTTAGTAACATTTTTGGATATTTAATTAAAAAACGTCAATTTAGGATTTGTGCCATTGTAATAGCTCAGATGTGAATTCTAATTAATCGTTTATGTAAGAGAGAATAAAAATATATATTACGATAATGAAAAATAGGTGTTTAGACTTAATTACTACTTCTTACTCCGTCATTATTCGACTGCTGCAAAATGCTAAATATAATTAATTGAAATTACATACTTTCTAACCAGTATATGAAGAAAACGCTAATTATATTTTATTGAAGGTACTCAAAATTATAAAGATATCTAGCAATCACCACTTTCTTACCCAAAAACTATGTGTAAATCTAGATAACATTAATAAATACTGCCAATAAAAACTTAATCTGGTACTTCATCGTAGTTTCATATTAAAAAATTCATTTAATTTTTAAAAAGACTGGACCATTCTTGACGATGGTATGACGATAATGGGGTCACCTATAAAAGCAGATTGACTTTTTATGTTCACGTCAAGAGAACATGTGACTTTGCACTAAATATGTTAGGTTTTACTCTCCAAACTGCGATGCCATTTTAAACCGCTCTCGCAGCCGTAGAAAACGCTTTTATCTAGTATATCTAAATACAAAATATGCGAGATAAAAGAGTTTTCCTCGGCCGTGAGAGCGTTTGGAATATCACCCTTGTAGCTAAATCACAAATAACTGTCGACGTGCTTAAAAACATGCTAAGCATTTGAGTGATCACAATGAACAATAATGAACATGCTTAAGCTATCGCAGTCATAAGTCAACGCGTGTGTAATCTCTAAGTCAACGCTCGTGTCGGTTTGTTTTTTGTTTTCCTCGTAAAGAAACACAGTTTACTGGCAAAAATCGGCGTTTACTATAAAAAATAATACAATATATTGCATTTGCAAAATAGTAAGGAGTATCTAATACAAAAAAGTGAAATTTAAATTACAGTTACTATGGCGACTGCTTTTCTTGACATTTGGCTTGCCAACCGCCGGCTAAATGCAATAAATTGCGTGATAAATAATAAATAAAAATAGTATTTTTGTAATATTTTCCATATTTACACCGGTGAAATTTAAATATGCAATGGCACAGCAGGATTATACGTCGCAAAACGTAAATATTTTGACATTTAATATTAGGTGTTCACGGATGTTCCATTGTGATCGCGAATACGATGAACAACCATGGTGAGAAATTGTTATCACGTCGATAGTTATTTGTGATTGAGCTACTGACATGGTTTCAGAGAATCGCTGTACACTCAGAATTCTGTAAAACTCGTTTGTTCGGACCACGCTTGAGAGTGCCTCGGACATATGGAGTCGGCACGAGGCAAGATATTCCCTCATTTTGGAGAGAGGAAAATCTGAGGTATCTCTTCATGAGGGAGTATGGTAGTTTTCCTTAGCTCTATCCCGCTGCATTTTTTCACAAGAGTTTGCAACTTGGAAGGGGGGGTCACACTGACTTATTTTTTCAGACTAATAAGAGGTTTTATCGAGAACTTGGCCATTTTAGAGAGTATCAATTTTTATGTTCCTGGTGGTTATCTCCGACAGCGTCAGCGCACACTGTTTTACCTTCCAGCTTCCAGAACTAATCTGCCCCTGGTTATGCCGATTGGAAGAGCAGTCGGGCAGCTGAACATTATCACTTTGGAGATCGACATCTTTCACATAGTCAAACTATGTTTAAGAGGCAAATAGTCGTGCTATTGGAGAGCATTATATCTTTATAATATCGAACCATCGCTCAGGGGTCTGATGGTGTCCCATTTTAACGGATAAAATATTTTATTTTATTTTCAATGTTATTTTGGTAAAATAAATTAATTTAGATTTGATATTGGGAATGGCCTAGTTCGATTATACGATATAATGAGAAATACAGTATTTACTTTATTTATTTATTTTTACTTTTACATTGTTTGTATTATTTATATGTTTGTATTATTTTTTTTATACAGATTAATGTTCCCTCACTTGGTTGTCCCGTGCCGAGGGAAACATTTGACAACATGTGAAACATGCCTTAAATCAGTTATTTAACAAAGTTTACAAAATAATAATAATATAAAAATGTAATTTATCTAATTAACCTAATTATCATTAACATAACAAACAATATAAACTAAAATCACCATAAAAAAGATAACCAATTTATATAGACCAAATTTCATAAACAGTACACACATTTTACCTATTTGGCTTGATCCACTCATCGATCCGTGTGCAACCCACCTCTACTATCCATTCCTTATAGCAATTTTATATTGCGAATACTTACTAATTGTCCTTATGGATAATGGAAGTAGATTGTACACTTTAACCGAGTAGTAGGCCAATCCTCTTTGACCGAAGGTTGTATTAATTATTTTTTTTACAGCATCTGGGTGGAGTATCTAGTAACTCTTGTATTTGTAACGGAAGGTAGAGAATAATGTTAATGTGCGTATAGTAACTGAGCTTTTACATAAAGTTGTTTTATAGATTTTACATTAAGATTTTCGAAGATACCGAGGGAGCTGGTTCTGGTTGGGCCTCTTAAGATAATTTTTATTAAAGCTTGTTGTGCAATTATTATTTGTTTGATCAGTGTGTCATTTACATATCCCCATCCAATTATTCCATCATACCTACGATAGTTTACTGGAAATGAATGCGCATTATAGCCGTAAACATTTTACCACGCTTTATTTATTCCCATTAATGTAATGTTTAGATACAAAATGTTAGTTGTTCTTTTAAACAAGTAAAAGACAATAACTTAACTTTGTCTATTGTCTTTAAGTAATTTTTCGTTCAAACACTTTTGTACTGATTTCCCTTTACAGTGTTAGAAACAGTGTAATTGCTGTGGGAAGCCCCTTTCACCTCTGTCGGTGTTTATTTTGGATTTTTCTAACCATGCCGAGGTATTGTTTGAGTAGAAATTAGGTTACGTGTAATGTAACATGAACCTGGTATGTTTCTTACATGCACCTATCATTCAACAACACGTCTTCGCTAACCTGTAAACTGCTCAATCAGCTTTTTCTAACGCAATCAGCTTAAATAGACAAATTGAGTTTCACAAGTAAATATATTTTATAAAGCAAAGATTTACGAAAAATATACCAGCGTATAAATAAAAACTTAATTGGTTTACTTAAAATAAGCGCAGTTTTCAGGAACTATACAAAAACACTTTCCTATTTAAATCAAATCTTGAGAAACTAGTTGAGTTGTATTAAAAAAACACGTTTAAAAAAAATAAAATAATAAATCGACATATTGACCTTTTTTTTTACTTATATAATCAAATGTTTACTATTTTTTTGACAAAAAATATATTCGAATGAGTAAGGGTTTCAGTACCTACGGTTTAGAATTTTTTTGTTCATGTCTAGTATAAAAATACAAAGCAATAAAATTAAAAATATCATCACTTTTGACTTCAACTATAAAAAATTGAAGCAATTGCCGATTAATATTACACTTAAATGATTAAAAATCTCTCATTTTCTGCATGTGTAGTGTGCATGATGTTTTTAAGACAGTAAGGGAAAGGTTAATACATATACATATGAAACATATTATTTATTTTTTTCTATTAAAAATCGCAGCGAAATTCAGACGAACGCAAAAGCATCCTGTGTATATTTTATTACCATGTATTATTTAAATATCAAGATTATTTCAATATCAAGAATCGTACGTACCCTATAACTTTAAACTTTTTTGTTATATTAAAAGGCTTTGTGTGTAATACACGCAACAATCCAGCGCATTGCCTTATACATAATTGGAATTGGAGTATCAGAATGTACCATGTTTTCATAAATACATGTTTACTATATTTTTAGCGTGGGTCTTTTTTAATTTTTTTAAAGGAATAACCCACTAAGTCTCTATTTTCAGACTTGTCAGCCGGTGGGATAGAGGGGATATGGAAGGAGGTAATGAAAAACACACCACAACACCCAGACCAATTGAGAAAAAAACATTTCTTGGATTTTTTTCTTGCAACTGGCGGGAATTGAACCCGCGACGCCAGTTTTACAGTTGGCCGTCTAACCAACTGTGCCACGGCGCCGGTCTATATATAACATTATGGTATCTCAGGCGCATATTATTGAGTTATGTGGCATATTATGTTACATATTATATCTATTCGTACATATGTAGGTATATACTGAATATAATATTACTTTTTTTTTATAATATGCCTCCACTCACAGTAGGTATATCCTTTATTTTAGGCATTTTTTTCAATTTTTCTTAGAAATATTATTTTCCAAAAATAGTATTCTAATGAGGCGTAAGTTTTCTAATATTATTTTACTTGTCTTTAATTAGCCGCTTCTTTATTACTCATTATAATATAGGTAGGTCTGTCGTTAAAAGAAAATACATTGCCGCAGAATTATGTATTTAATATTTACTGCAATAAATCTTGAGCTCTGAATCGGGAAGGCATTCTATACCTGCGTCTACTAATTATAAAATACCTTACCTATATAGCGTATCCGAGCTTTAAAAGGGATTAAACATTTTAAGTTATTTTAGATCAAGATCCAACACGTTTACACGTTGTTTACGTGTCTAATTAAACGAAAATTGCGATGTCCTCGAGGGGTAGTTAATCTTCTTATTTAACATTGCATGGAGCTAAGTAAAGTAAAGTTAAAGTCTGTTTTTCATTGATCGTGACTGGCGTCGTGGTTCAGTTGGTTAAACGGTCAACCGAGAAACTGGCGTCACGGGTTCGATTACCGCTAGTTGCAAAAAAAAATACAATTCTACATTTTTTCTTATTTGGTCTAGGTATTGTGGTGTATAATTAATAACTTCCTTCCATATCCATTTTTACCTACCTGCTGACAAGCCTCTAGAATAGAGGATTATTACATTTAAAAACAAACAGGAATCAAAATAAGAAATTGATCAGAAATCTGAACAAGAACACGTAATGGTGCGTTTTAAAAAAAATAATATTCATCTATACCTTCGGCACATTTATTTTTTAAATTAGTCATAAGTAATACCCTACAAAGGTCCGGTGTCTCTTAGAGACAGAATTGACTTAAATAGGCTATGAGAGTATCTCTACTGTGGCCTCATGCTGTAACTAATTAATTTGTTTCCTAGTGACTCGATATTACGTTCAAACTAGCTTTAAGCCAAACATTTTCACTTACTAAATCCAGCGAAAGCAAAAACCAACATTTAACCTTTTCCTCACTAAGAATCCAAAAATTACGTATGATCCGAACGGGAGGACCAAACGACCCCAGCGCCTACTTGTATATAGCGTCACGAAAATAATAAGTTGGAAGTGTTTATGATCGTGCAATAATATAATCATGATTTTACGAAAACATTCGTGGAAACAAATGAAATCGACCCTTGTCTTATTTACGTATTTTTATGTTTTAACATTAAATGATTTGAAAATTTAAAAACGGGAAAATGCTTGTTTCTGTTATTTTCACGATTACAAAAAATATAGATCAAATAGTTGTAATAATACTTGAGTTACTCGTATCGAATTAAAATCGGTCTATAGGGGATTCGAATCCCCCTCCATTCGGTCCAGCTAGGTTAAACAATATTGTATTTATATTAAACAATATTATCGTAAACTTGTTATACTTTTTTTCTCATGACTTTTTCAGTGTACTTTACCAAATTTAAAGACATAGACTACACAAATATCACTCTGTAAGCTTTAAAATTGATAATTAAAATGCATTATGTAACTAAATAGACACTACTATAGTAAATGTGTACATCTCCCCTTCCCTCCCCTCCTTATGCTCTCTTCATGCCTCCCTGTCCTTATTCCACCCCATTTACAGTTTATTTTTTGAAAAATGAATATATTATTTATATTTTCTTTCATTACTAAAAAAAACATTTTTGTATGTAAAAACTACAAATGTATTATATTTTCTTTGCTAACTTTGTACAATTTGTGGAAACCTATATATCTTTATTGAATTGAACTGTTGGCTTTCCAAATAATATAAAATAAAATATAAAAAACTTAATTTTGATGTTTTGTGGTTAGTTCACATAATATTTTTTATAATTTACTGCTACTTAAAAAAAAAATTGCTATTATCTATTTATTTGTAATACGGAAATGCGTGTTAGCTTTGATGATGCGAGATGATGCGAGAATGATACTGAAAACAGAATATAAAATATAAAATGCATTTGAAGTTTGTAAACGTCAAAAGCTTCGGATTCTAAGACAGCCATTTTGTTTCCAGTGCCCAGGCTTTGAGTCTAAATTCTTGGCCTGGGTCCTTATTTTACTCCAGGCGCAAGTAATATACATGCAAATAAATACAACTCTGATATTTTGTATGACAATAATATATATTCTCAGACTTTCAGTACAAGTAAATATAATTTCAAAGGTCGTGTGACTAACTATGAAGGCAAAATCCGAAAGAGCGCAGAGCCGGCCGTGCTGCTTCCACATGTATAATAATTTTCGTGCGTAGGTATACATTATTTTATTAGGTGCTAAGAAGATACAATGGTGTTTTAAAAACGCACTTAATGCGAATAGTGCGCACTGAGTTTTAATTCGAAAAAAATCTCGAGTTAGGTAAATTCATCGATTAAAAAATGTAATGTCTTGTACCTTATCCTTTATTAGTTTTTTACAATAATACTAGCGTACCCGAAAGACGTTGTTGCCCGAACGTTGGCTTGCCTGCTATTACCTTGGAAAAAGACTTTTCATTGATAAGTAGGTACCTAGGTGCTTTTTTATGATTGAATTCAAAAACTAAAAATTATTACTATTCAAATATTGAATTTAAGTAGGTGCTAGTTTATGGTTGAATTCCAAAACATAAAATAATTCATTTCCAAATATAGAATTCTTTTTGCAAATGTCAAACTCAGCTTTTCTCACCAACAGGGGTTCATCGATTAAAAAATGTAATGTCATGTACCTTATTCTTTATTAGTTTTTTACAATAATACTAGCGTACCCGACAGACGTTGTTGCCCGAACGTTGGCTTGCCTGCTATTACCTTGGAAAAAGACTTTTCATTGATAAGTAGGTACCTAGGTGCTTTTTTATGATTGAATTCAAAAACTAAAAATTATTACTATTCAAATATTGAATTTAAGTAGGTACTAGTTTATGGTTGAATTCCAAAACGTAAAATAATTCATTTCCAAATATAGAATTCTTTTTGCAAATGTCAAACTCAGCTTTTCTCGCCAACAGGGGTGCACTTTGTTCATGGATGGGATTTTCTAAAATGCATTGAATGTCAGTTAATATCATTTTAGTATTACAAAAAATCCAGTAAAAAGAAATAAATGGGAAGAAATTATAAGGAATGTAAGGATAGAATCTGATTGGGATCCATAAAAAGTGAATTTTGTTTGTAAACATTCTAAAACGAACATTTTTTAAACACAAAAAACCACCATTCTTCCATTGTTTAGTATATCATGCATTCTCGTCGAATGAAACCCTAGAAGGTCGATGAAAAAAATATTTGTGATTCTAACTTTTTTTTTACAGATTCGATTGAAAATTTTAATATCAACGAACACGCGCAGTGTAAAGACCTACATTTCACTGAAAACTGCACGTGAATCAGTTAAGCCGTTTAGAAGAAGTTCAGTGACATCACACGTACAAAAGAATTAAAAAAAATATATTTGTATGCTCAAGCAAAATCTGAATGAAAATTTGATCTAAATTAGGAAGTGTTTTAAATTTTACTATTTGCATACATGGCTCCGCGATCTAAAACGTTTGTTAAAACTCGGTTCATTATGTGAAGTAATCGACAGAATCAACAATGGATTTTTTTGTTGATTTGGGCATGCAGAGTGAATGAACAGCAAAACAACGACCAAAAAGATTTACATTGCCAATGTTGATGGGTGCAGAAATCTAGGAAAACCAAGAGACATTACAAGACCAAATTCAACAAATACCCGAAAAAAGACATGTCACAACTTGGAATAATCACCGCGCTTAATGAGGCAAAGATTCATAAATGTAGAGGAAGCGAGGGTTGTATGCAAAGACAGAGTGATACGGCATTCTATCCTCTATTTCAATGGAGTGATGGTTCGTTTGTTTGCATACTCGTATACGATTTTTATCCAATGTGTGTACCTTTTATCGTACAAGATGTTTTTTACATCCAATTTGACAAATTTTTTATTTAGTTTTCTAATCCATAGAAAATCAGCTCAAGCTTAAGCAAAGCAGGTTTCTGCGTGTAGTAAGTATGAAGTGTTTGATGTAGATATGTATTCCAGTTAGCCGAGAAAACGTGACGACCACGTTATTTTCTTCGCCTGCCCTTTGGCCAATTTACCTGCATTATGCCTGTCCCGTGTCCAATGCGTTTTGTTTCCCGAATAGGAAACGAAATCGGTAAATAGAGATGGTAGTAGAAGTTCGAGTTTCTATCTGTTATTATTTACGATATTCGTAAAATGTGAAATTTAATTTTAAAATCACAAAGTTATGAATATGTCTTTCATTGAACTTTCAGACTTGAACAAAGTCACGAGTCGTGAGCTAAGGAATTTTCACATATTTTTTTAAATGTATGATATACCTACTTACCAACTTTTCTATGTCTACTGGTTTTGAAACGAACCCGTCTCTTCATCAGGACACCAATTACACCAACATGCAATTCTCGCTATACACCTTCACTATAGAAGAATTTGCACAAAAATATAAAACCGACATCCTGAAAGGACACATGGTATTTTATTCCATAAACTTAAAAAATGATTTTTAAACTATGTGATAATCGAATACTGTAGTTCTAGTTTTTTGACTTGTTTACATTTGTGTCGCTCGTGGTCTATTAATCAGCGCGTTTACTTACCATGCAAGATGCCTCGGGTTTGACTCCCGACATAATTGATATGAAATATTTATTTTAAATAGTGTTTTTTCACTAGAATATTTTCCATAGTTACATAAAAGGTCCCTGGACTTGCACCGGAAGCGTAAGATTGGCTGTCTTACCTTTATGTGACAAAAACAATATTGTAACTACGTAGAGTTAAAATCAATCATGTTGTATTGAATTTTTCATTATATTTTGTAAAAATATACAAGATTTGTTTTAAAGAACAAACGTGTTTTATTTACATCGAAATATATCAATTAAAGGATTATTTTAACCAGTCTGCTTCATCTTATTTTATTTATAACTTAGTTTAAAAATATGAATCAAGTTGCTGCAGAGCGTGGAATTCGGAATTAAAAAAAAACCTTTTTTTCTAAATGTACTTCATTAGGAAAAAAAATACAAAGTTCATTTTAAGAGCCCTCCTTACTAGGATAACCCACTCTACGGACGACTGTATTCTGTACCGTGTTAAAAATTTAATTTAAATGCTCGCATGTCACTCAAATATTTTTTATTAATTTTTCTATGCTAATAGGTTTCAGTCAGTATTCGATTTGTTTCTTTAAAGATTTTTCGTTATCTGTCAACTTAAGTTTTTGTTAATCTGTCGGCTAACTTAACCAAAAAAATAATGCAATTAACACCGTGTGTTTCAAAGTTATAAACTATCTTAATTGAATCTAGTCGCTGTAGAACTGTAGTAAGTGATTGTTAGTAGACAGACATAACAAGGCTTTAAATACAACAAAGAAAAATAATTGACCTGACTGCCGTTATAAGCATTAAGGCAGTTATTTGCAAAAGTCATGTTTTGAGATTAGACACTTTTTAGTATTTATCAACTTTATGCAAATTATAAAAAAAAACTGTAAATAGTCATAAGTAAAAACAGAGTATGTCAATTGTTTCTAAAGCATAAAACCTGTATGTTTCTTATCTACACTGAGTTATTGCTTATAGATCTCTAGATATTGTATTATTGCTTGAAAAACTTAAAATATATTGTTTCGTTTTCCGTACTGAAATAATTTATTTACTGCTCATTGCTATAAATCAAATGGTTCGAAATTTCTTGTAGAACACAACCTCATATTTACATAACTTATTTTGTGATCTACGACTGAACTTTGTGAAAAATTACTCTAGTTTGGCATAAAATACTTGACAAAAATTCAGACGATAAAAATTGTACAAAAATTGCATTGGGAAATTTACAAAACGATAATAACAAAAAATGCTGACATGCACAAATATAATAATAAACAACAACGCCACTTCTTCATTAAAAAGCAATGATAAATGCAGGACAGTAAAAAATACTGCACAATGGAGTTAAATACTACAATGACTTACCTTACTACGAAAAAAATTACATCAGAAACAAATTTAAAATTAAGCTTAAAAAGCACACGATGACTACACTAACCAGACGAGGCATAATATGACTTAACCTTATAATGGTAGATAAAATTATTTTATAAATTCTCCAATCGTCAGACCACACCGGCTTGGAAACGAGTATGGAAAAATTGATATGATTTGTTTGCCATTATCAATTTTAAGAGCAAAAATTCTTACGGCGATAAAACCAAAATAATTTGAATTTTTCAAATGCTGTAAAATCACTCAGACTTTTTCTGTTTTGCTAATCTACACTTAAATAATACCTATTGTAAACTGTGTAAAAATATTTTTTTCCTAAAATTATTATAATTTTTCAACACATTAAATTATGTACCTAGCTACTTTTAGTATATGCAGTATTGTTTCTTTATATCTATTTAGCATAATGTCATTTGATTCTTTATTCTCAGATGTGTTGATGTTGTAATTTTATACCATAAAATTCTTTGATTTTAATTTTACCTGTCATGTAAAACATATAATAAATAATAAATAAATAATGTGTTTATATAACCCTTGGGGATTTATGGAATTTTAAAAATTACAAATAAAAAAAAATATTAAAAAAATATCCCTATACAAATTATGTAGGCAACAACACTACGTCCCTTTGATGGGAAATACGTATTTGAATATTCGTACTTGAATTGACTAGATACATTATGTAGATAGATGGTAATGTTGAACTTGCAGATAGTTAAAGGTTTATTTATTTAGCACTGCCAGGGCGTTAAGGCCCTCCAAGTTACAGATGCGTTATATCAGTTCCTTAGACATAAATATGAGAGATTTAATGGGTGAAAATATAAAATATATACACGCGAGGGTCGAGATTGTCGAGAACCATTCTTCTACGTACACGAAGCCTCGCGGCGTTTAGAGAAATATGTACTAAAGGGTTGTATGTATTATAAAGGCAAACTTAATTTTACTCTCAATCTCGCATATTGCATACATTTTCCGTCGGTATAGAATGAATAGGGAAATATCACATACTACGAACGATAAAAATATATGTAATGAATTTAGAACATTAATTGTATTTTCAAAATCAAAATGGATATTGTGGAGAAATGTTTTCGCCATGAATTTAAAAAAGGAATAAAAAAAAATGTGTTCCTAGAAAAATGCAACATGTTTGGCCCTGATAATTGTGACGCCAAGATTCGCGACTATGATCTATAAACATTTAAACGGTTAAAAACAAAGTTAAAAAATAACATGAATCGTGAATATTAGGGGCGTGGCCAATGCAATGATAGTTTTCGCGGGAATTCAAATAAAAAAAAATATGCCACTAATAAGAAGCAAAAAAATATTTTTTGATCTTTTTACTTTTAAATTGTTTTTTTTTTTACATATTTCCCTATAACAAAAAACTTCCACATTTAAGTTTTAAAAATACGTTTGGAGTGCAGTGAAATACCTTTACTATGTCAATAAAAATAACTGTAATAATATAACATAATATAATAATTATTCCAGTTATAATTACATAATTTATTTCATCATCATCTCACAGCTATTCTTGTCTATTGCTGAACATAAACCTCCCCCACACTCCTCCATGCGTCCCTGTCTTGCGCTTTCTGCATCCAGTCACCTTCAATTCTCTTTATATCATCTGACCATCGTGTGGGGGGTCTCCCTCTACTTCTTTTGTCTTTACGAGGTCTCCACTCAACTATCTTTATAGTTCATCTTTGGTCTTTTAATCTAGCAACATCATGTCTTGCAAATCGCAAATGATTATTTAAGCTTAGCCAATCGAAAACTACCTTTTAATTAATTTTATATAACTAAATTCGATAATAATATAAAAGTATGTCTCAGTCTGATGATGCCTTTTAGGTCAAAAATACAAAGTGAAATTGAGATGGATTTTCGAATTACCGGTTTTTAATATGATTAAAAATTATAATCACAGTGAAATCTTTAAAATGAAAGAAACTGTTTTAAAATCGATTAATTTCACAATGCAATAACTTAGCTATGTACTGTTTGTATAAAGGTAATTAAATATTTACTCTTATGTGTACGACCATAAAAGATTTTTAAAGAATTTTATTTTTAATGAAATATTTGCTTTCTTTCTTTATTTGCCAAAATGTTTCAATTTTGTGGGCCATTTTCAACGAGTTGTAAATAACTCACTATTAGAAAATGTAAATCGACTTCAAACGTTCTAATCTCGGACCTTTGATCCGCGAGTCTGCGATACTAGCCCTGGGACCACAACCCGATTTCTACTCATTAAATAAATCTCCTTAGTGGTAAAAAGTAAATAAAAAATAAATTCGAGTTTTCAAAAAAAATAAAAAAATTTGATAATACGATAATATCTTTCATTGGGAGCAAGTGATTTGGACCTTTGAGTATAAGATTCTGACACAGTATTTTAAGGAGAAAATGTTTATTTAAATTGTTAAATAACCTACTCTATTCATAAATGTATCCTCCCCTCAACATAGAAATAATATACAGCTTTGGCTCTGCTGGATTTAACAAGGTATAATTTACATGCAAACACTACAAATACCTGTATGTATACAAAATAGTCCATACACTTGTTAATCTCATATTTATTTATTTGACAAATCCGTATAAATGTTTGAAATTATAATCTATCTATTACAGAATAAGGTTCTCTAGTTTATATTTTACTTATTTATATGTCGTACGTTTGAGTATAATAGGCTTAAAGTAACAAATTATATGGGCTCATTCTTTACTTCGGATATGTGGGAACTTGAGATATTTTTATGTTAATCTTGCATTGATATTACTTATCGTATCTACACCTACTAGGACAAACGACCAATAAAGTAAGCTGTTTTATGCATTTCTGTATTTAAAATGGATTTAAAAAAATATATTTATTCTTCGATTTTATACAGTTGAAGTAATAAATCGTAATAAGTTGATGCCAATGATTAATTTAAAGAATAATGTACGTTTAAAATCTAACTGCGAAACACATTTAAATTAAAATTAACGAAAACGGCTTTAAAATCTCGATTTAAAGAGTTTCGCGATACAGTACATTAGAATAACTGCGAACATTAATCAGTATCACAAGAAAATCTCTAATTTATTTGATAAATATTTTTTCTTTTAGCAATTTAAAGTGTTTTTAAAATTGTTATGAATCACTTTTTCACATTACTAATAAATCCTGTTTTATGGTGCCTTTTTTACATAAAAAACGGACCTGAGATTGGGTAACTTAGTTTTTTTATTTGCTTCGAAAGCTTTACTATTTTCTTCCGTGCCTAGAAAATAACGAAATAATCGTATTATTTACGTGATACATAATCTCCCGTGAGATTACCTGAAATCGGAGATTGCTGAAAACAGGTAGATAAGCATAGAATGGCATTCAGTCACGCACACCCTACGGGCCATATCGCTTAAGGACATATCGTATCTTGGATAGAATAATGCACCTTATTGACGCTGACGGTAAGCTCTGAGCACTTTGCACAAATTGACTGCAATTGACTATTGATGTTTTGTGTATCTACTATACGTCTATATTTGCTTATTTATAAAATTATAATAATATATAACAAAGAACAATAAAAATCAGTTTTTTCAATAAGAAATTTATATTCATGGCATTAACACCAGAACCTTTTTTAAATCGTTTTTTCACTGTTTCGAAATAACACAGTAGAAATAAAAAAATAAATTACATGTATAATTACGCTAGTATTTATAATTACGATACTTATATTATTCGTTTTTGGAATTCCCTATGTGTTATTTTACTTACTAGGCGTAGAAAGGTATGAAGGGTGTCAGTGAATTATCTTTCCTACGTTCATTTTATTATTATGTTATACTTTTTTATAAAGGTACAATAAATAGTAAACAATTTATTTTTTTAAATCCCTAAATGATTTTTATACATGGAAACCTTTCCACCATAGTTTTTTTTGTATACTTTTTTGCACGGTACTGTGAGAAAACGTTTCTCCCGTATAAAGAGAGGTTTCGGTGGATTTATATGATAATTTACTAAATAATGTACATTGTGGTCACTTTTTTATTTTAAACATATTTATTCATAAATTTAAAATTACGTTTGTTTACAGATTCATAAACGAATATTGTAGCTTTTTAGGCTGTACCCGTGTTAAGCCATAATAATTAATGAGAATAAAATTCCATTGAAAAATCAATTAAATTATCGTAATACGTGATACAATAGAATAGCAATCCAGAAAAATAAATATAAATAAAAAAGAATAAAAATAAAACAAAAAAAAACATTCTAAAAAAAAATTATATTGATTATACAAATTTAGTTACAGGCATAATCGAATATACAAAATAATAGAATCATTGAAATCAATAGAAAATAATACAAAAACGCAAATGAAATGATAATTGAGGTAAAGTTTATTAAGTAAGAAATTAAACTAATAAATGACATGGGCAAATAACAGTGAGTTTTAAATTAAATAAAAAAAATCATAATGAAAAAACATCAAAATACACATATATGCATTCCATGTCCGCTCCCTAGTTAGAGCATACGGTGTCCACAAAGAGCTTCCTGACATTCTTGTTAGCTGCCAGCTCCTGTGAGTCCTCTCAAGTCAGGTTCGCGTCCCGTAGTTCTACATTTTTATTTTTTACATTTTTTTTGCACCACAATAGGCCAGGAAGCCTAATTACAGTGGTGAATTACATCACAGAGAACCCAGGCTTGAGAAAAAGCACATTTTGATTTTTGTGTTCTCACCGGGAATCGATCCCGGAGCCTTCCGTGCGTGAGTCAAGCGTCTTGACCACTACACCACGGAGGCCGCCTGATATGATGGCCGCCTGCCGACGAACAGTCAGAAGTGGACATCCAAGACGTCGAGAACCTGATGTCTTGTAAAGTAGGCAAGCGTAATTAAAGCTCTCACGAGGCATCCGCAGTATATGGCCCAGCCAACCATATTACCTCTGCTTGATGAAAGTTGTCACCGGAGTTTGATGCGTCCGTTCTCTTATTTTCTCATTCCTTACAATGTCCAACAACCTCTCACCCAGTATTCTATCAAAATTCAGCATTTTGCTGTTTTGGACCCTAGTGAGGGGCCACGATTCGCATCCACAGAGGAGAATAGGTGCTATGCAGGCGTAATATAAGGGGCAATTTGTTTTCTCTGAGTAAATATCCGATCTCCAGACAGCCTACGTCTGTTGAATGCGGCGCCTGCTAAACCTAGCTCTTATGTACATATACTCTCTGTAACATATCCTTCCAGGTATTTAAAACTCTCGATCCTCTCGATGATTTGGTTTGACAGAGTCAGGGGATTTTGGGAATAAAGGCACGAAGTTTTACACAGTAGATGGGTTTTCAATATTTATTTTTAAACCTATGCGTGTGAAGTACGTATTTAGCCTACCAACGATAACTTTGAAACCCCCGACTGAATTGTCAATTATCACTACATCGCAATTTTCCTAATCGCCATGCACTTTTCTTAATTTGTCACACTCTTAGTCTCCTTGTGGTTTAAATATTTTATTATAAGGCACCCAAGATAAATAAAGTATCTAAACAAACGTAAATAGGCACGTTGTTTAAATATAGCCACTGCATAAACATGTATGAACAGCGTTGTTTATACCGTAAGCAGATCCATAAATATATGTACATAAATTCTACAGATTGATATATTCTACCAGCTACCAGACTGACCAGCAGTGAAATGTCATTACGTAATGGATTTAAAGCTCGCTACCGAACCTTTAAAATGGGTTCGGTAGATTGGTTCGTTTAATCCACGTGTGGACAACCCTCGGTCCGTGGGACGTTTTGATCTGATCCACAGTTTATTTTTTTTCATAATACTTCATTGTCATCATTCCGTTTTCCACACCCAGTGGTGAAGAGGATACTGCATTTGTAAATGAAATTCTATTTCGATAATCTGTTACATGAAGATATGTTCATACATATATGAATAAATAAATCAGTCTTAGTAAATGACTAGATAAATAATATTATCAGCAAGTTTGAAGTTTTGTTCTTCTGAAAAAAGCTCTTAATAATCCTTTATTACCGTCATCAAAACATACCATGTCATTTTCAATAGTAACAAAATACAGCTTATATCTATAATATGTGTCTTTTTTTAAAAGGATATTTTTTAACTTAAACTTAAATGATTAACTTAAATAAATACAATCGGAACATGAAAATGATTTCAATCCAGAGTGCGTAATCATGTGAAGCGTTAAATATAATTTTAACGGAAATAAATAAATGCACTCCTCGGAACGTTGGAAAAATTTCAATCCAGAACGCGTGGCTGCAGATATTTATAAAAAAAAAAGATTTCAATCCATAGTGCATCACATGTCTTTTTAATATTGATTTAATTACTGTGATTTATTTTTAAATGGTCTTAGCTGACTATTAGAACCTGAGTATGTTTATGTGTGGATGGTTATTTCGATATTCCGGTCCACAGCTCGGAGGAAAATTGGCAATCTGGCCCAGACTAAAAAAAGGTTGCCCATACAGGGTTCAATCGATACTAGATTTATTTAATTGAGTCTATTATCTGATGATCGACTTTTACCATTGTAAGTACACTGCCTTTCAATCAAATGGTTTGCGCCTATTAAAACTAAGGTGAAACGTCTCGGATGAATCAAACCATGACTTGATATTTCGCAACGTCACCATCTGCAAATTTAGAATTATTGTTCGAGTAAAGTTATTTAAGAAAACGAATATAATAATCAGTGTAAATATATTTTTTATAAAAAAATTGACACCAAATTATCACCTTCTATCCCACCAAATTAATTATTTTATCAGTCGCAGTATTTATTATAATATTTTACTTAACTTATATTGATGATTACGAACGTATCATTTTTGTAATATAACTGAATAAAATTTATGATTTTATCAAATTTAACTTACACTTAACTTTATGGGTGCTCAAACCTACAGATTAATCAAAAGTGCAAGGATGCAGCAGAACCTGTGATGGACTTTTTTTAATTTTAAAATTTGTATTATATTTATAGGTTGGTACAGCTCATTAAACGAGAATAGCTTATTTTGACATTTTAATTTAGATGAAATTTTATCATTCTCAACGTACAAGCCTAATGCACTAGCTAAATTCTAATTGTGGAATATCATCAAGAATTGAAATAAGTCCTATGTAATGTTACCTTTACATTTTGAATAACAAATAAAAATAATATGATCTTATAGCGGTTCGCAGTTATGTAAATTTGTGTCACTGTAAATATGGTCAAAGCTATTAATTAACTGAATCAAAATGGAATCCTACTAACGGTTGCCATCGCATTCCATCTGCAAAACAGTATTACTTTTTGTTTGCGTAATATGTGAATAATTTCAGGAATGTATTATAGATCTTGCATTAACTTTATGCCAACGGCGATGCTCTGAGTGGGTCGCTATAGATACATATATACGAGGATCTTAACAATACAGTAAGATGGAATGGGTATAGCCAAACATCGTGATCTTAGCGCACGCGCGTTGTTACAATGGCTCATTCCTCTGTAAAAGTAACGTGGATGGAATTTGTGAGTTAAATTATTTTGTCTTCCAGCACAAAGAGTCGGTTGATATAAAAATATTAAATTTATACTTATTGTCATATTATAGGACGCCATCGGTATCACAGTGCGGGGGGGTGGGGGAATTATAAACGTCATCTTCGTCGGAATATTTCGAGACGGAATACTTCACTTTCTACTATTTCCATCTACATCTGTATTACGAAACCGGCTTATCTATCCGACATGTCGATACGTGTTTTCACAAAGATATGGCTATCGACAAAAAAAATGTATTATTTTTATCATAGTGGCAACATTTTTTCCAAAGTTTTGCCATTATGTCATTTTGGATAATTTGATGTATGTGCTGTAACTACCTTGAATTATCGATGTCAAATTTAACAAAGATTAATTAGCTCAATTAAACGAAAAAAATATACGTTTTTAACATTGCTGATTCTTCTTCGTGCTTCTGTGGTAAGGCAACTATATTTCAGAGAGCTTTCTTGGGCAGCTTTTCTCGTTTGGCAACGAGTAACTTTTTCTTGTTGATTGATTTGTTGTTTATTTTGTAGAACTCCATGTTTAAACTTATAATATAAGAAATCAAATACTGATTTGAGTCTACTTAACACTTTATTTTATTTTTACAAGTATAGATACAAAAATTTTATGACAATTGTTTCGCCTTGCAAGGGGAATTCGTTTGAAAATGCCCTAACAAGGCGAGCCAACTGTCACGAAATTTTCGTTTTTATATTTGTAAAAATAAAATAAAGTGTTCAGTAGACTTAAATCAGTGTTTGATTTCTTATCCATGTATATGGGCACCGACAAGGAGACTTAAGTCCTCAGATGCGGTGTACGGCATTTTGTTGGCAAGCTGTCTAACTTTACTCTGCGCCCAATGTCAAATTTAAATTTACCTAATTATTAAAATTATTATTATTATTTAAAAAAAGGTTTCTGTGATAAAATGCACCATGCCCTCAAAACGATTTAAAATGTAAATAAATTTCAATTAAAGCAAAATGTACTCACTTGAACGAATTACATTTTCTGACTTCATAGCTGAAAGCCTGTGATTACGTTAAAGGATGATGATAGGGTGTAGACCGACCCTCATCTACGAACAGGTTCAAATCTAGGTTGGCAGCCTCATAACACGAAAGATCTTTTATAAAGTCTTTATAAAAGGAATGAAGTTTTTATTTCTCTTGCTTTATTCTGTTAATAATTTACGCACCACCAAATCCATAAATATATTTATATTATGGAATAACTACCCAATTTAAACACATACTGTAAAATAGCTATGTTATGACAAACACGATGAATTATTCAGTTTTAAATACGAATGAGAGTTTTATTAAATGTTGCGTATTACCATTATGAAACCATCCCAAGAGATTTTTGATTTTCTAAAGTTTGTCTAAACCTTACAAGCCCATAGTGTCCACTCGTAGCTCGTAGTTAGTAGGTATATCATAGCTAATTAAACTACTCTAGTTTTTGAATCCCATTATGTTTTTATAAAATTAAATAAATACGCATTTTTTATTCATATTACAAGTGTTTTAATATATATGTATACATAGTGTCACATATTTGTTATCTTTGCCTGCATGTGTTTTACTGTGTTCAAAATTGTACATATAAGTACGTACATAACAGTGGCGAACCGTGCACTGAAGCGATTATGCGCAGCTTACCATTATATATCACAATCCATAATAATGATTCACGGTAAGTTTATTTACAGAAAAACAAACAAATAATTATTTTTTCTTATAAATCATTGCCACCATTTGTATTTTTCTCCAAATATTAATAAAGCGCGCCCAGCGCAAGCAATGAATGAGACAAGGAACTAGCCGATTACTCTAGCTTATTTCTTCATACACATAAGTGTACTATATTCTTAACACCTTAAACCCAGTGGGGATTTTTCTCCTAGAGTAAACTTGCAGATTACACAAATTCTTTGAAGATTCTCGATTTGGATAACAGTATTTCAAACATTATTTGCTAAGGACTATTTTTTTTTTGAGATAATACTTTTGATATATGACTCGCAACACATGTGGCGCTCGACGCGGCCGTTTTTGCCATTATTCATTTCTAGAACAAATTGGCCAGTTGACACTTCAATCGTAATGAGAATATCTAATACTGACTGAATTTATTGTGCTGTTTTTTATAAACTTTTATATAGGTTAAGTGTTAAGTTAATAGATAATATAGCTACACAATATAATATATCACGAATTTACTAAGGAAGATACATTATTTTACTTGAGCCACCGTTGACTTAACTAATAACATTTTTCATTTGATCTTACAATTGAAATGGCTTTATACACATGACTTGATTTCTATTTATGGTTATTTCTCCAGATTACCACGCGTCGAAATAACAAAATTATCATCACTGATTGAATTAAATACGAGTATTATAACGAGCTTTAGGCAATTATTTTAACGATGAAATCTTAATTCTGAGTTATTCGCAATGGATAGAAGGTATGATAAAAGATAAGTTAATATGAAGCGGGCCCATTGATCAGAAGGGGGGATAAATATACCATATGGATCCGGCACCCAGTACCAAGACACGGCAAAAACAGACGGTCGCCAAACTGGATAGTAATGCGAACTACTCGTATAATGTATTTATAAAGTAGTGATGGTACAACCGGTTGTGATACTCTAATGATTCGATTATTTTAATAAAATAAATATTTCACATTATCAATGATAATGTTTCCAACAGAAATATTTTATTAAAACGATA
This sequence comes from Micrasema longulum, assembly GCF_059751315.1. Taxonomy (NCBI): domain Eukaryota; kingdom Metazoa; phylum Arthropoda; class Insecta; order Trichoptera; family Brachycentridae; genus Micrasema; species Micrasema longulum. The sequence continues at coordinate 36,759 of NW_028279284.1, forward strand.
ATTTTAACCGTTGCTATAATAGTTATGTTAAATTATTTTAACTTTATTATTTTGTCACATAAAAAAATAAAACAGACTATCAATGAAGGGATAAGAGTTTCAGCTATTTCGTCTTCTTTTTCCACATTTGTTTCTAAGTGGAGTATGCGGACATCACCAGACGCATATAAGACTATATCGCTAGCCAGTTATCATCTTCTGCCAAATCAATCCCACATCCATCAGTTTCACCGAACAAAGCCAACAGATAGTCATCGACGGCCTTCCAGGACGGCGTGACGGGAGCCCGCAGGTGTGATAAATAGGCAACTCGGGTTAAGGCTCTCTTGGGGTATGCGCAGCACTTGTCCATGCCAGATCCACCGCTGCACTCTCAGAACTTAAGAGTCTACTGTATCCTTTCTCGGACTTCAATGTTAGTTATGAGATCGAACAACCTTTTACCTAATATTTTCTTTAGGCGCTTACTCTCAAAATTTTTGGTCATTTGAGTTTTGATTAGGTGCAAGAATTCTCAGATCGCTCCTTTGCCGTAAAAAAAAAGAAAAAAAACATCGATTTTTTAAATGAAAAGCCGCCAATTACATGTAAAGTTAATTATTTTTAATTTTAAATATGAACTGATTTATTTTAATGAAGTTTTGTGTTTTATTTTTCTTTTTTACACACAGAGTCTATGATAATATTATCAGAATATTTATTTAAAAATAAATGTTTTTTATACAGCAATAAGGTTATGATATGCATTTGAATAATTGGTTATGCTCATCACTAGTAACTAATGCTTGCTCGAACCGTCACGCCGCGACGCGCCGCACCGTTGCGCCGCACTGCGGAGGCCGGGCGCGAGTACCGATCGTTGACATTGAACTTCCTTCGGCCAGCGCGGCGAAGCCTCCGTCTGCCGGGGAGCCTTTTGTTACAATAGAATCTATCTCTTCCATCTTGTCCCGATTGGATGTCTCGTCCGACAACTCCATTATTGCGTTCGTAGAACTTGTGCGAATACAACCGATCCCCGTCAAATCTGTGAATGTTTACAGTATTCGTACATTTGCAACGATTAATGAATAAATATTATATATTGTTTTGAGGAACGAATGAAAATAAAATCATTTAATTGACATTTCAAAACACATTTGGAAATAGCTAAAATTATCTAAAATTATTATGGAAAAATGTGACGATGATTATGCGAAAATTTTATTTTTTCGTCAGCAATTAAAAACGACGAAGACAATTATTTTGCAGATACTCAATTAGTGACCCGACTTATCTTAACCATAAAAAACACCAGTAGAAAATAATTCATCAATCTATTTTTAATTAAACATAATTATTTTGTAAATCTCCAATCATTTGACTACACCGGCATGGAAACGAGTAAGGAAAAATTGATTTGTTTCGTTTTCCATAGTCAGTTTTTAAAGTAAAAATTCTTCATCATCATCATTCCCTTTCCGCACCTAATGGTACATAGGGCACTGCATTGGTAGATCAATGCAGCGGATCTTGACCATTTTTGTTACATAAGGGTAATATGATTAGTCTTTCGCTTCAGGTACCAGTCTAGGAACTATGAAATATTCTAGTTTAAAAACATCCTTTTAAATCAGTATTTCACATCAACCATGTCGGGAATCGAACCCGAGACCTCTTACATGGTAGAAAAACGCAACGACTGTTACACTACGAGGCCGACTTTTCTTCCTACTGAAAAATTCTTACGGATATAAAATCATTAGAAATTACATTATTAGAATTCTCTAAAAATCACTCTGCCTTTTTTTATTTTTCTTACCTGTACTTAAATAATACCTACAGTAAACTTCATTGTTTTTGCCCAAAATGTTATTACTGTATAAACACATTTAATTATGCACCAACCTACTTTTATGAGGTATTTTATCTTTGCCTATGTATATGTATAGAGCATAATGTAATTGGATACTTTAATTTATATTTTTATTGGATGAGCACCTTTATGTAAATTATTTTGTTTCACTTTAAAACCCTAAAATTTTCATTTTATGTCCATCTTGTAAAAGCCCTCAGGGCGTATAGAGATAATAAATAAATTTAAAGCGGGAGGGTTTCTATCTTGTCACCGCGTCGAGTTTCAGTATTAAAGATTTCGCCATGATCATTGAACAACGACACATGTAATTTTCTTCAACTTTACATGAGAGCGCTTTATGTCAACTTGATTAGTACAAAAGTATATCATATGATATTTGAGTTAGTAATGTATATGGAATTTTTTTCAAAACTGGAATATCAAACTATAAAAAAACGCCAATGTCGCATTTTTTGCACATCCGTCGTTGTTCTACGATCACGACGATTTAAAATGTTAAATTTATTTATGCTTATTGCTTGCATAAATGCAAATGTTTGTATCTTACTTTCGTGACGTAATTGCATATAATAACAATTTTTTGTTTTTGGTGCATATTTCAGCATATAAGTAATAAATTTTAGTTTTAAGATAAAACGTTGCTGATGATGGTACGACAGAGATAAGAATGGAAGAAATAAGAAGTACTGCTAAATTTATCAATAATGGAAAAGCGCAAAGTTTTGATAATGTTGTTACAGAGTTTATAAAGGCAGGTGGTGACATAATTTTTGAATGGCTGCACAAGCTTTTTAACCAATGTTTAGAGGAAGAATACACTCCTCCAGACTGGAGAAGGGCTATTGTTATGCCTCTATACAAGAAAAAAGGTTCAAGGGTGGAATGTGGAAATTGTAGAGCAATCAACCTTTTGAGCGCTGTTGGTAAAATGTATGGAAGAATACTGATTGAGAGAGTAAAAAAAGTTACTGAAGATTGCGTGTGGGATATACAGAGCAGATTAATGAATGGAAGAGGATGAATGGATCAAATATTTGCTTTACGAAACATGACAGAAAAATTTCTTGCTAGAAACATTTCTGTGCATTTGTCGATCTGCAAAAAGCGTTTGATAGATTTGACAGAGAAAAAATAATGAAGGTGTTATCAGAGTATGGAGGGAGCGGTAACCTGACACGGGCTATTGCTTCTCTGTATAAATACAGCACAGAATGTGTTAGGATAAATGGATCATACACATCGTGGTTTGATATTCATAAAGGATTCAAGCAGAGATGTGTGATGTCACCATGGCTCTTCATGTTCAACGTGTATATCGATAACTGTATGAAAGAGCTAAAAGGCTTAAGAATGGAAGCAAAAATGAGTGATTTAAATGTAAATTTTCTTTTGTATGGTGATGTTTCCGCGCTTCTTGCTAACAAAAAAGTCGAACTGCAATTCTTGGTAACAAAGGTCTACGATGTATGCAAGGGAAGCGATTTGCTAAAGAATGTCGATAAATCGAATGTGATTGTTTTTGAAATAAATGAAAGTATGACTAAATTTGAAATCACTGTGAATGGGTGATACTAAAACAGCTAGAGGAATTTGTGCACCTGGGAAGTATGTTTACTAGGTATGGAGTGACTCAGAAAGATTTTTAAAGGAGGGTGACTGCTGGGAACTGAGTGAACGGTGCACTTAAATCAATCTTCACAAAAAAGTGTTTGTCGCAAGAGGCAAAATTATCAGTTCACAATGGAGTCCTGATGTATGGGAGCGAAGTATAAACTTGGAAAAACAGGGATGAAAGTAGGCTGAATGCTGTCGAAATGCGATCTCTCAGGCGAATGTGTGGTAATACTATGTACGATAGATGCACAAATGAGACCTGTTCATTATGCAAGGCTGAGATAAGCATTATCGACAAAATCAAGAAAAGAGTTCTGCGTTGGTTTGGATATATAGAGCGAATGGACAGCGAAAGGACGGCTAAAAATATTTAAGAATCAAATGTTAATGAATGCAGAAATAGAGGAAGACCGAGAAAGACATGGCATGGCCAAATCCAACAAATACTTGTAGATAGACACAAGTCGTAATAATCGGTGAGCGTGCATGAGAAGATGTATGAATGTAGAGGAAGAGAGATCTGTATGCAAAGATAGAGTGATGTGGCGTTCTATCCTCTCTGCCTACCCTTACGGGAAAACGGTGTGATAGTTTGTTTGTTTGTTAAGATAAAAAGTAACATTGTAATATTTTGATATCAGAGAATTTCTATAAACTTTTTAACTTTTTAACTATGTAACATAACACATTTTGTAAATTACCCGAAAACGTAAAAAAAACTGGCGACAAGAAACCTTTCTATAAGTGACATTTTACTGTCCTTTGACTGACACCTAGGCTGCTATTCCAAACGCTCTCGCGGTCGTAGAAAAAGCTTTCATCTCGCGTGTTCATATAAAAAATATTCTGGATACAAGTGTTTTCTACGGGCACGAGAGCATTCGGAATAGCAGCGCCTGAAGCGTAAGATGAATCACATTACCTTTACGAAACAGATGATCGAGATACGCTGATATTGATGGACTAGTTTGGTTCACTATGTACTACCGAGTGCGGAAAGGGGTATTCGTAAAATGATTATAATTTGACCTTTTGATGTAAACAATACAAAAAAATCACACGTCGGTGTTTAATTTATTCTTTGATAGGATAGTGCATATATTGAAATTTTGTAGTGTTTGAGTATTTTATCATTTTGCTAGAGCAATATATAATCCATTTTTTTTTAAATTTTTTTTTTATTTCTTGTATCCCGTTTCCAACTACGGTCAATTTTAATAAAGCATAGGATCTAAATAATAACATGTTTTACATCTACAGGGCACACGGAAGATAGGAAATTGAATTGAATGGGAAACGTTAACGTGAAAACATGTATTAAATTTATATAAAAATTGTATTTAGTAGAAATATTGTTTAGTAAAAAAAAAAAAAAATTATATTGATTAAGAGGTGTTCTATTTTTAAAATTATAATTTTTAGATAAAATCAAGGTTGCAACATGACCTGCAGCTGAAGAGCACTTGGGTGATTAGGTATCTAATCCCAATTTTTGTTTCAAAAAAACCTAATAAGGTGTAAGAAAAAAATCCAAGAAAGGTTTTTATAATATTGGTCTGAGTGTTGAAGTGTATTTTTCATAGGCTTTTTCCATTTTATCTTTTTTCCAGTTGCTGATAAGCCTATAAAATAGGAGATTAAAGGATTATTCAGTAAAAAAAAATTTGATTAAAAAATTTACGGAAATATTATCTAGAGCAGTGGTTCGTAAAAGGTGCTCCGCAGAACCCTGGGGTTTCGCGGAAGGGTCACGGGAGTTCCGAGAGTTAAGGCGTATTGTCGTAGAAAATAGGGAAACGACGCCGAAAAAAATCATTCTTCTCATTAAATACGTGCAGTAAAGGTTTTTAATTAAAAATATAGTATTTCTTTTCAAGTCGAATATTTCAACATACAAACAATAAGGTGTCATGGGTCTTAAAAACATATTTTTTGTCAATCTGCTTTTTTACTGTCGAGATGGGGTTCCAATCATCAATTTGGGTTCCATAGCCAAAAAACATTGAGAACCGCTGATCTAGATTACATGTTCTGCAGCTACGTTCTGCGAGGGGGTTAGATTATATTTACAGTAACAATTAATTTGAGATACTACACATGAAGGCTTATATTACCAAATGTCTTGCAGCTACAAAGCGCACAGGCGAATGGAGTTCTACTAACAATCTTTTAATAAAAATGTATTAAGGGAATAACCCGCAATCTATTTTGAAGACTTGTCAGCTGGTGAGAAAGAAAGGATATGTGAGGAGTTTATAAAAAGATAAACACAACACCTAGACCAATTTATTGAGTAAAACATCTTTCTGGGATTTTTTGCATCCGGCGGGAATCGAGCCCGCGACGCCAGTTTCACAGTAGGTCGTCTAGCCGACTGCGCCACGGCGCCTGTCTTATTTATTTATTATTTTTGCCATAAAAATTATATGCATCGAGTAAAGTAGTAAGTTTGGCAAGTATTCATGATACACCGCCTCTTAGGTATTGTTGTGCCGTTATCTTGTTTTTATTAATAGTATTTTTTGTATTAGATAATAAGAGAAAAATTACCCACCTATTTTTTATCGACCATTGCGTGGGAGTTGTGTAATGAAAGCAAAAAATCGTCTTTAATTTATCGATTTAAACTTTGAATCACGCCTTCACAGACACATAATAGGTCTTATGACATTAAAAAATGTTCAACATACTTTATGTAAATGGAATTAATACAAATTGAAGAAACAAACGCTTAATCATGTCAGTATAATTGTTCTTTGACGTGAAATTATTTATTAATACGCGTGAATATTTAGGGTTGTCGGTGTTCAGGCGGAAGAAACTAAAACTTAAGTTCCATGTGTGTGGAATAGAACCAAAAACCCGGACGAGAGTTTTCGACTCGATGGCTACTCTCAGGTGAAAATCTTGAAAAAGTAAATCGAGTCGGAATAAGTCCGCCTTTGCTGCCCTAGTTCTTGTATGTTCAAAGATCACAAAAAAAAGTGTTATGAATGCCATTATATTTAATATCTTATAATGCGCCCACGTCGTTAAATAATAATTATTTTTTCCGTTACTAAATAGTGTATTTATCATTTTTTTGACTGCCAATCTACACTTACTGATTTTACTTATTTGACTTTAAAAACCAATAAATTGTCCTTTGTACTACTTGCAAAATGGTCTACTGAGCAAACAAGAACTAGGGCAGCGCCTTGTAGTGTAATGGTTGCATTTGCCTACCGTGCGTGACGTCCCGGGTTAGATTCCTGGCAGGGTCGAAGTGGAATACTCGCATTGAATGTGGTTTTACACTGCAATATTTTACTGTCCCTAGACCAGGCAATATAAACAACATGATTTCCCCAACGCAGGTAAATTAGCTAACTTTCATCGTCATTACCAAACTACCTTCGAAATGACCCACACCTTTTAAGATGAGTGTCGAACATCTGTTATTTCAATATCCGTTTTACAGTTTGCCACTCCATAATCTTAAAGCGGAATGTACGAAAGATTGAATATCCCTAATAGATCTTCACCCTGTCTTTAAAAGTATTTATTATGCGCCATTGTTCTTAGACGTTGCAACAATGGTGATTGGACTCATCAAAACAATAAACCAAAATCAATTATCAACCTTTCCATTTACAAAGGAATAAATTACGATTTTTCCTAATTACTATACTGTACATACGTAAGGCTACTGATTACAGAAGTCTCAAATATATTGTTTAAATAATACGCCGTATGTGAGGAATATTTTTCTGTATTTATAAAATACCTGAGTTTTGATACCTTAATGGCGTTTATAACATTTGATTCATTATACTATTAATTCCTAAGGCATGCCATTAGTTCATAAAAGATATAAACAAAAATTGGCTTCTTCAAAAAGCCCGCAAATGCGACCTTTAGCACCTCATTTGTAATGAATATGATTGACGAGATAACTGCTGGCGGGTCGTATGAGTATTCTTCTAAATAATTGCTATGAATCGCTAAGGGCGTCCAACAAATAACAAATTTCTCTAGATGATACGGACCGCACAATCAATCAAAGTAATACGGTTTATATTTGGTTAATATAACTTCTTCCGGCTATTGTTGCTACCTACTATATTGTACCATAACAGCCCGCCATTAAACTAAAGAATAATAAACCACTAACGACTTATATGACTAGTAAGGATCGCTTTTTAATAACTCATTACTAGCGAAATCGTCTATTTGCTCGTGCATTTCCATAACCATTACTCCATCCCGTTAGTTGTATTAATAAATTTTATAAGCCTACTGTTTTTAAAATATTAGCTTTGATATCTTTCAATCCATTTTGCACCGATGAACATTTTGTAAATAACAAAATATATCGTTTAATAATACAGCGAAATGACATCACTCCTCATAACGTTTGTATTTATTTATTTATTTATCGTGATTTACTAACAATAAATAATACAGAAGACTGTTATAATAAGCGCAATTAGTTAAGGTTACAATATTGTTCATCGATTATATGTGAACACAAAATGTACAAATAAGCAAAAAAATATATATTTTTTTGAAGTGAAGAAGCTTGATTGAAACATTGATTTAGGGATATTTAATACCTTTAAACTTGAAGAGTTGTATTCAGGCGTGATAATTCATGAGAATGTACAATTAATAAAATAAATAAACTGTGATATTTTTGATTTATTACACGAATATCTGTAGTGTTTTGTATGAGAACATAAAGTGAAACATCACAGAACTATCGATCAGGCCGTCAGGTGTTAGACAGTCTGCACCCATTTAGAGTACAATATCATTGTATTCAGTATAAAATCCGTTGTACTTTCTTCTTACAATATCTCTAAGGAATTTAAGGAAATCAGTTGCTTCTGGAGACGAATAAGAGCCCTTGTCAGATTACAAGACAAAGACACATAACAATAATGCACAATTATCTTGTAATACTTATGGCAGATTAGATTACTGTTAACTGTTACCTGTATTTAACAAATACCCTGACTAACCAGTGATTTATCGTACCATAAATATCTGATCTTTAATTTATTCATTTGCGCAATGTCTGCTTTTGAAAGAACTCTCGCTGAATGGAAAGGTATTCATCATTATTTAGAGATCGAGTTTATAGAAGCTCGCAATCAGCATCGCTTACAAGAGTTGATTAGGTTTAGTTTTAATAACAGGGCACAGTAATCTGTTTTGACAGTAATTGGAGCTGTTCTATTTGGTATAGCGTGTTTATGTACTCGTGAGACTTCATAATTATTACATTCTGCGATCTCAACATGAAAATGAAGTTACATTTTCACTACCGATAAATAAATAAAATGGAGATTGTAAATCAAATCAGAAAAAAATGATTAAAATGATTGAGTTCAGAAATGTTAACATCGCTGAGAAATCCAGTTTTTGAACATTCCAATAAATAGTTATTAATTTCTAACTGCCCGATAGAGATATAATACATATCTATGTCTTCCGTTACTACCATGTACTTATTGTAAATTAGAAGTACGCAATCTTACATTCTAAAAATAAGGAATTTCCGAACCTCCAGTACGAAACAAATCATAATATTTTTGTACGTGTATTTTTTAAATCATTCAGAAATATTCCATTCCATTACATTACAAAAAGTCCATTTACATATTTTTTTTTTTTTTCTACATACTAATACTTATTTTTTGTGCTATTTCCAAAAAGTCTTAGCGACAGCAATAATAATAAAATTACGATGCATTTTGTATCTGAACAAGGTTTCGATTAAATACTGAATAATGATTAATTAATGCTTTTATAATATTGTCCTTAATAAGAAAGCGGCATCATAATTTTTTAATAGGTACCTCAATTAAATGCAAGGTATAAACGTTCTTTTGAGCATTCTCAATAGTTATTGAAATCTTTTTATTTTAAAATTCGACGTAACTGTTTATATTCATTAATGTTTTTCAAAATTCCGGATTTAATCGTGTGTATAGTTTCTTTTACTAATTGGTTATATTTGATGCAGACAGATATCCGTTACTATATTTACATTTATCACTTTATAAACGCACTAGTCCACTTGCTCCATTTTGATACGATTGAGTTATTAATAATTACGAAGAATGATTACTAACCTTGACGACGGATGTGATTGGGCTGATGGATCTGAATGAAAGTAAACATTATAATTTTATTATGGATCGTAGTTTGATTGAGACATGAAACATGACTGAGACTAAGACATAATTGCTTGAATTGTTTGTATAAGTAAAGTTTTTTGTTTGGCCAATAAATTATTAAATATATCAATTTTCTGCAATGATTTGATTTGATTTGAATTTGATTCGATACAAATTGTTTTTATTTCATTTAATTAACTAATATTAAGGCATTAAATAGTAATGAACGACAATTTGTATCAAAGATATTAGAAAAAATATGTAAAAAATCACGTATTAAATACAGTGTTGAAAATTCAAACAAATATCAATTTATACCAAGAAATGAACGCTACTGAATCCATCGTATTATGTTTATCAAATTTTCATTTCTTTTGATTCGGTTCAATGTATCTTCTTGTATTTTGAAAAATGAACATACACAATAATAATTAGCAGTATACAGTAGAAAAAAATATGGTTTCTTGTGTTTTGTTATGACATGCGATTGTTGACTTCTTTTTAACACAAATAGTCATTCTAACTGATTGCGCAGTAATTTGAATGATAAATCTAGGTTATTTTGGATTTTCAATTGCGTTGGCTCGCGATTTTACAATCTACTATTAATTTAATGACTTTTTTACTATCAATGGACTATTTCTTAATAAATAAACACGCTCTTTTATATCAAGCGACAAAACTAACATAGTTTAATAATAGTAGTTGTACCACAAGGGTAATTGCATGTTTTCAAAACCGGATACAAAGGTAGGAAGCGATGCGAATTGCGGAAGTGTTGGGAAAAGTTACATGGTATTATTGTAATGATGGGCGGTGAAAGTTAACTTTTTGATACTCCAGATTGATAACACATCGATCAAAACACCAGCTGACTAATCTGCACAAAACACATTGCTATGATTACACTTGTCGATTATTTTAAATTATAAAAATGTCTAATCTAAATAAAACTAGTTATAGTTTGATTAATAGTAGATGCATAGATAAATAAACAATTCATTTTATATTTTATTTGAAGCTCTGTATGTAATTTATAAACCATTTAATAAGTCATAGTTTAGGGGATATAATGACCCAACAAAGCTTTCTATGAAAAAAAACTGGAATATTTATTTATTAGTATGATAGTTCAATGAATCTTGTATTACAAACATAATTAGAGTAGTGAACAAATTACAATGTGGCACATAATATAAAATGTGTTATTTTATATAATAATTCAATCAAACAATACGGTGAAAATATAATAAAAGTCAACAAAATAGTACAAAAGAAACATAACATTAATGAATAAAAAAAACGAGCTGTGTTGAGAAAATCTTATGCTCTAAAATATAAATATAACTATGTAAATTTGACGATTTAAAATAAAAATAAAGTAGTTAATATTCAATTAGGTTACAAAGAAAAATATTGTACTATTTTTATTATCTAAAAAAACAAGGACACATGTGTTATGTATATGTTTAAGTGTATAATGTTTACACCTTAAATACATGCCTAAACTTTCATTGCTTTCAGTGATTTCGTGATATTTGCGATTTTTTACTGACTTAGAAGAAAGAAAAATGTTTAAACATCAAAATTTATTTTATTGATGATTTTTTTCATTTTAGATAGTATTTAAAATGTTTGCTTGTAATATTACATTTTACCATTTTATGGTTTATTGTCTGAGATTCTGTAAAATTTATACCAAAGCTCACAATATTTTTTGGTAAAATCCAAGATTGAATTAATATGATTAATGAAAAGTATTTCGAGTACCCGCGTGTGTAATGACAAACACTGCTATTGATATCAAAATAAATATTCATTTTATTGAGTTAAAGAAACATTTTTAACAGCTTTGGGAGATCTTTTCCTATGCATGACTTATGTCTCGTCATTGCTTGTTTTAAATGGGCACTACATATAGTATGTAGTATTTACTATTTGAAAAATTAACAGATTGAAAAATTAAAGAAACGTGAATGCAAACATGGCCAGTATGGTGACTGTTACACGGTGCATAATGTGGCCAGTTACTAGCCAATACCAGGTCTTAAACCCTGTAAATGTTTAGACTTCCACATTTGTTTTAAAAATGTTCTTTGGCTCTGTTTAAAACAGGTACTTATTATATCACAATTCTTAAACTATTTTTGATTATTGATAGAGATTATAAACATTTGTTACATTATAAGAAATTATGAAGTGTTCATAAAAATATTTTGTTATTAACACCGCTTAATCATGAATTATTTACTTCATTAACTTTTAGGTAGACCTAGATATATGGCGTATAAAATAGCTAGAAAAAATATCACTTAAGTGACCCTTTTTATTCCGACGTAATTTGGAAAATGCTGTCACATTTGTCTTTTTAGTTTGTATAATTCAACAAAATTGCACTTATATCATGTTGCATTGTTGTTCGACATAATTACATGTTTTTCGTTACTTTTCTACTTTTCGACATAATGCGATAAACATTTTCTATGTTGAAATGTGAATAATGTCGCTATGGATTATTAAATTTTTATCATTATCCATCATTACAAGTAGCTAATGTGTGATGACAAACTAGTAATTCAATCGTGTCATTGAAAAGTCCAGCATTATAAAAACATGATTTTGATTGAACGAATATATACATTTAATCACCCATATTTCGAGTGCATATTATATGTACACCCAGGAGATATTCAAATCGAATACCTGCCGTATTTTACCCCTAGGAAGTTTATCAATATTGCCAAATTTTTCAACGGAGATGGAAAACATTTATGATAAAAAATTATCGAAGTCAAGACATTCACAAAGCTTATGACCTGGCATTGTTACTGGTTTAAGTGATTACTTAACCCATTGTTCCCTGACAGTTTAAATTAGTCCTGGAGCAAAATGACTCATTTAACATTATGATAATGCATTTGATGTAACGAATTACTGTCGGTACAAATTTGGACTGGGTAGTTTCAGCTATTTTGAAGAAATTGACACCAGGCGATCAGTTTTGCGTAAAGCTGTCAACCTTTTGGTTGGGTAAAATTGTTGCTCCTTAACAAACTTCAATATCACAATTTTTATGATGGCAGATAAGTTCTTTTTTATGCAATATTTTTGTTGTTTGATTATAATGTTGGTTTTTTATTTTTTTTTGCAAATATATCTTACTGAAAAAACAACAACTCGTTTATATTGCAAATCCCTGACAGTACAAATTTGTTCCGTTGTTTTTTTTAAATGGGCTTTAAAAATAATAAGACAAATACGTAACTGTTTTCAAGCTATAAATAATAAAATTAAAAAAAAGGGTGAAAAACTCAACCTTATCTATGTTCACTGATAAAAGGTTTGAATCGTGTAATATTACCTAACCTTTCTGACTACGTTTTATTTCTTGTATTTATTTTCGTACTTATATAGGGGAAGGTTGCCAGAATTAAACTTTTTAACTTTGGAGAGATACGACTTCTGAATTTTATTACGTTTAATGAAAACTACGAATTTTATGAAGACGCAATTTATTCATGCATATCACAATATGTCCAATAAATACGTGAAACAATTTAATGGTTGATATTTACAAACGAAAGCTAGAATAACAAACGTCTTGAGGTTGCAAAGCGCATAGACGAATGGAATTCTAGCAACCTAAAGATGTCAATAAAAAATATGCATTGGGTAAAGTCGCTTGTCAAGTGTTCACGATAAAAAGTAAACAGTGAAAGTACTTCCTCCACATACTACAACCGTTTTGAAGATCGTGGGTTTTCATATCGGTTTTATTCATATAAACAAGCAAGCAACGAGTTCCTCCATTCAAATAGTCAATTTCCCTTTTTTTTTTTTATAACTGAATTTAATTTTACTACTTTTACTGTGAGTTTGGCCAATTAAATAGAGGGCCTTTGTCGGAAAATAAATAAAAAGTAAACAATAAACAAACAACTAAATTAATAATACGGGTGAAATGTATGTGGGTAATATACACCTGACTGAATTATTACTGATTCAAAATACGGTTGTTTAAACATGGGCAGAATCGTGAATGTTATACATTGTGTAAAATGACCATTTTAAACAACCAATGGTAGGTTATAAGTCCTGTAAATGCGTAGATTTAAAAACACCAAGTCGTTTCCCCGTAGGAGCTGGCAGAGAGTTTATACATCTTCTCATGCCCGCGTGTCCATCTTCAAGTATTTATTGGGTTTGGTCATGCCACGACTTTCTTAGTTTTCTTTGACTTCTTTCAACAATCAGCCGTTCTTATGCTGTCCATTCGATCTACATGTTCTAACTTACGCGTTCGCTATCTATGTTGTAATAATTTAATTATTACACCTGTATACCTACTTTGATTCAGATGGTTAACTCACAATACGATATAATAAACAATACAAACAAATTAATTAAACGATAATTCCTTCCTTAATAAATCTTTTCTTAAAATTATAGCCACCCGAACAGGGCGGCGCCTACGCAGGATAAAGAGTATGAAATATTACAAATCATAATATATCTTAAGAATTGTAATTAATAATAATTCTAAATCAAATAAGGAAATCTAGATGGAAGATCTGGCTCATTTATCCCCCGCGGTCGTAAAGTCGAAGAAACGAGTACAAATAAGCATTACGAATATATAAATATCAATTCTACAGAAAACCATTTTTTTTTAATTAAAAAATATTATACGCCAACAGAGTTTTTAGTAAGGAATTAGTAAATAGATATACATGTTTTAACATATTACAACGAGATGAACATTTTTGAGAACGAAATACGGAAGTCTCGACATTTACATGGCTAATGACCTGTCATTGGCTGGTTTAAATGGCCACTGCCACGATTCTGCGTATGTTACAACATCCACATTTCTAACGCTATTCCATCTGTTGATGTTGAGAGTCCTACGGATGAAGAATACAGTTCTGTGTGTGAAATAGAACCAGAGCCCTGACGAGTATTTTCCACTCGATGGCTACTCTCAGGAAATCGAGTGGAGATAAATCCGCCTCGTTGTGTAGCGGTTGACGCGTTCGTCTACCATGTTTGAGGTTCCAGTTTCGATTTATTGGTTTTAAAGGTAGGCACCACACTGCAACTTTTTATTGTTGGACTTGTGCCTAAAGCGAAAGACTTACCTTACCTTCCAAAAAAATTTAATGATTAAAAGATACACTCCAATTGGTGTTCAGTTCAGTACCCTATACATCACTGGATGCAGATAGGTAAGTGATGTTAACTAACTTTACATAAAATATATTTTTTTTCTTCATATTTTTTTATATTAAATTGAATTAAATTAAATTAAATTAAATTATTTAAATTTATTGACAGTTGTTGGCATCATAGTGTTATGATCAGCACGTTTGCCTACCATGCAAGAGGTCGCAGGTTCGATTCCTGATATGTTTGATGTGAAATATTTATTGAAAAAGGTGTTTTTTCACTAGAATATTTCATAGTCCCTAGACTGGTACTTGAAGCGTAAGACTGAACATCTTACCTTCATGTTAAAAAAGTGATTGAGTTACGCTGCGATTTGTTTGCCCATGCAGTGCCCATGCACCTTTAGATGCGGAAAGGGAATGATGATGATAATAAAATAAAATTAAACTAAATTAAATGAAATCAAATGGAATTGAATTTAAATAAATTAAATTAGATAAGATAAGATTTGATTTAAAAAAGATGTAAGATTAGTTTAAATAAAATTAAAAAAAAGTAAAATAAAACAAATAAAATAAACGAAAATTTTCTTAAAGCATTACACGGTAACGATAGATATATAACTTTTAACTTTAATTTAAACTTTAATTTTTACATTTACTTTTGATTTTAATTTTAAAACTCTTAATTTATACTGATTCATATGTACATCTACTACCTGCATCTAATTAATTATTTTTGGTTGTGTATTTTTACTAAGAAATATAAATGTTCATGGAAGCAGAGAGAGGCCTACCTTTTATGTACTTTTTTATCAATATTTTTTTTTCCTTTTTAGAATGTAATTATTTTTCCCCTCTCCTCCTGAATTCATAATAAATTAGTGTGAAATCTGAAATTGGTCTTACTTTTTTTAATTGTTCTTTTGTACCTTGTATATATATAAAGACTGTATGATTTCCTTAATAAATAAATAAATAGATTTTGCATTTTGAAATAAGATATATTTGTGCTTTTTTTCCATTTTGCATGATGTCATAGATTGTAAAATTATTACAAGGCGATCATTAGACTTGGAATTTTTAAAAGTCAAAAAGCGTAACTGGAAATGATATTGGCCAATAAAGCTCTGTACTATAAAGGTAGATAGCTAAATGCGTGGGATCAGTACCTAATAAAAGGTCCATTACTTAGGCGGTTTCCTTAACACGCCCCTGCTAGCCTCCGGATTTTAAAAGAACATACAAAACATGAAAAACATGTTTATAAATTACACGAGTCTACACAATGTGTTTTCATTAACATTTTGAGAAAAAAATCATCAATATTTAGGCAAACTAAAGAGATGATATAATTTCATTTTACTAGTTGTATAAATGAGTACTTATAAGGTTATAAAAATGAAACAACTTTTTTAAAAATACTTTGTGTAGACGATACTCGATTTTTTTTCTCAACGAAACATGACAACTTAAAACCAATTTTAAAATTTGACGTCTCCATATTATACACAAACCATTGGTAATCTGCTTTGGAACAACTAACACGCTTTCCAAGATTGCGTAAAAATATAAATAATTATGCAAAATTTATTTAACGTATTACAACAGAGATGTAGAACATTTCAGAGAAGGGAATATAAAAGTCTAGGCATCTACAGGGCTTATGACCTGTCATTGGCTGGTTTAAGTGGCCACTTAACACACTGTGTAACATTCACCATTATGACTATATTTGAACATCTATATTCCTTCAATTCTTCCATCTGATGATGTTTGTGGAGTTAAAGAGCTGAAACGTTTATTGATGTGGGTGAGATTCAACTGATTTAATTGTTTCACCCGCATACTAGGCAACGCCTTGAAACATTTTTTAATGTTTATACCTTTTCTTGGACCAGGTGAATTTATCAAAAATGTTTTGAGTTCGTCAATTTTTTTCTAGACAAAAACTACCCTTTAAGCTCTTTGACTTCATAAACATCATCAGATAAAAGAATTGAAGGATTATAGATGTTCAAATATGGGCAGATAAAAAAAAAGGATGCTTAGACTTCTAAATTACCTTCACTAAAATGTTCTACATCTCTGTTGCAGTATGTTAACTAAACAGCTCCCTAGGGGGTTGAATACAGTTCTTGTCTACAAAAATTTGGACAAACTCAAAACATTGTTAAAAATATATTTGTTGAAAAACTAAAAAAGCTAAATGATATGGATCTGATTTCTATGATCTTAAAAAATGGTCAGTATTTGTTTGGCCCAGAGATAACTTACCACATGACAAAAACTGTGCAACGTAATGCCAAATATGAATTTACAAAATGATTTGCTAAACTTCGTAATATTGATCGCAGGGAGTCTGTGAGAGTGATGATTGATGACTAACAGATGTTCTCATTTACAATATCTGTACAGTAATAAAATACAAATCTAAATGTAATTTATGAAATAACATGATTTTCCTGATTACACGTTTTTTAAAAATTGATTTGAAACAGGATATGCAGCTAGACAAAGTATAAAAACGATTTTTTTAAACATATGTTACGTCTGATAAAAACTGTATTGAGAATAATAATTGTTTAATACAATAAAATGAAGTGGCATGTTTTCGAATGACAGAATTACTTTTTTTAAACATCCAATAACAAATTAATTTCGTAATAAAACACCTTGTATATTCTTTACTCTTCTTGTATATTAGAGTTCCTGAGCTTGGTGTAGGCATAACAGTTGTCTTGATGTTATGCTGGTAATAGATATAGGAAGAGATTCTTAATTAACACTAGATATAGCAAATGGAAACCGCGTGCTCGTATTACGCTTAATGTCATGTTCCATTTATTCTCCATTCGAGTCTATTTATTACCTTTACAGTGCAGACATGAACTAATGAATTGCTGAATTACTCTCTTCCCACTAAATATTTCTGACACGCACTAGTATAGAAGTTGCGTGTTATTAAAGTGAGCGTGTCAAAATAAGAGTCAAATATATTTATTTACAAATATATACTTTTGCAAAGACACATTGGAAGAACGTCAGATTATTCAACCGATATGGAAAGCATTTTTGAGATGGAAATATGGAGGTCAAGGTATATTAATTAATTGTCTATGTTGTTATCTGAACGTTAGAAGTTTAAGTAAAGAGTAAAAACTTTGTTGGATCAAGATAATTTCAAAATTTGTATTGTAATAACCCAGATTTTATAAAAATGCTTTGAATATCTACCTGACAATTAATCATAAAACTATAATTAATTAAATTTTATTGATTTTTCCCAGAACATTTTTTTTTGAGTGAATCATTGAAATTGATAGTAAAGTTTATGCCGCAACTAGTTTTGATATTTTTCGCATAACTTGACACTTGAAATCTTTTTTCTCACACCCCCCAATTAAAAACTATTAAAAGTACTAATACAAATTTTTAGTTCCAAATAGTTCCTTTATCTCGAATCGTCAAAATTACATTTATAGTTTTCTTTTTTAAAATATCACTGTCTTAATACTTTTATTTTCTAGCGTGATTGTACAATATTTTAATGAAGTTTGAAAGGTAAACCAAATTTGTTTTGCTATTATTAAATTTATGCATGAGTTTATCATATAAACAATATGGATTTTTATGAGTTCTCACATCTAATAGCTCTATTCAAACAAGACTCTTCAATCTGATCACCGTTTAATACGTTATTTATATGCAAGGTTATGTTAATATTTTTTTGTGTATCAGATTTTGTAGAGAAAACAGTTTTGCTTAAGATAATATTGCTTTAAATGGTCTAAATAATTAACGGTTTGAGGTTCAGATCATTCCCATGATATGAGCTTCATTTTTGAAGTACCTGTTTCAAAAGCGTAATAATTAAAATTGTAAAAATCTTAAATTCAAATTTACGGTCTTCGTTAAGAACGGAATAGAAAAATGCTGCTGATGAAAAACGTGGAATTTTTCTACTACAAAATTAAACTAAAACATTATTACATTAAAAAAAATGTGTCAGGGTTTAAGAGATTCAACAAACAAAAATAATATATTACTATCCATATGTTATTTTGTTATATAACATAAGCTTATGTACAATTTGGCTCTAAAAAGAGCTGTCTATTACCTTTGCTATATGTAAGGTTTTGTTTTCTCGTGCAATTATAAATTTATATGTTCTGGATCTAATAATGGTTAAAAATACGCCCCAGTAATTTGAAATGCATTAAAAAATCTCTAGTAAAAGATTCAGTAGTTTATCATCACCAAAAAAGCAATGAAGGAACTGGAGGAGCATAACTATTCAAATATAATTAGAATGATAATTTTTATATGACCTTTATAAGATGATCGCTTAAACCAGTCACTTACAGAAAATGCCGAGTCTTTTGTATTATACTTTCTGAAACCGAATTTTCCCCTCTTTTGCGGTATCAATTTATCTCAATGTTGATATTATAAGTTAAAAATATGGTTGTTTTCTAAGCCGGTTGAGATTTTTTTATCAATTTTATACGAATGTTTCATTGTTAGCTGTGTTTATTGTTTTGTTACTGGTATTTTTCATTGTATTGTGGGTTTCATGACTTTTGCGGAACGCTGTGCGCCGTCTATCTATAAGTATATTTATATTATTCTTCCACTATCTACCATTGTGGTTTAGTGGTCAAGTTATCACCGCAACTTTACAGAAAACATAAGATCTGTTACCCTATCCATTTCATGCCAATTAAACCCCGCGCAGACGTTGAATGTTATTTTATCGCTCGGTAATTGATTTTTGAATGCCACGAATGCGCGTATTTCGTAATATTAACAACAATCAGCTTGATAAAAAAACAATTCTATGATTTACAAGGACTAATAAAAAAGGTCAATGTATTTATTTTTACTATCTTCTTCTTCTTCTTATCAGCCCGTTTCTCTCCACTGCTGGATATAGGCCTCCTCCAAATTTTTCCATGTTTTTCTGTCCTGGGCACTCTGTTTCGGTCCATGGCCCACGAGGTTGACGACGTCGTCAGTCTATCTCCTCTGTAGTCTCCCTACTTTCCTTTTACTTTCGTAGGGTCTCCAGTTTAGTAGTTTGGCGGTCCACCTATCGACTTCTTGTCTCGCCACATGACCCGCCATCTGCCATTTTTGTCTTCCCACTCTTTCTGCGATATCGGTCACCTTTGTACGGCGTCTTATCTCCTCATTCCTTATTCGGTCTCTTATGGAGACGCCCAACATTTGTCTTTCCACAGACCGCTGAGGGCACTTAATTTTGTGAACACTTCTAGCAGTGAGTGACATGGTTTCAAGACCGTATGTTGCCACCGGCAGAACACAAGAGTTGTAGACTTTGGCCTTCAGATTATTTGGGATTTTCTTATTTCTGAAAACATGTTTCAGCTTTCCAAACGCAGAACAACTTCACCCGATTCGTCTAGGCAGTTCCGCAGTTTGATTAAATTTTCCCAATTTGATTTTGTGCCCAAGATAAATATATTTTTACTATACGAGCATAAAATATTCATAATACTTGTACCTACTATTAACTCGCTGTAAGTCCTTCTCCAAAGTCAAGAGCTGGTCGTTGTTTTGGAGAGTAATAGGACTTACGAATAATGTAATAAAAACTGCAATAAATGTAATTTGATTGTATGTAATATATTGAATAAACAAAAATTTTAAAATACCCAGCAAAATATGAATCTACGCTTTATTACAATCACCTCCTATATTTTCCAGAGTCAAGTTCTAGACACGTAAATATGTTCCCTTATTTTTCACCTTATTTGAAATGAGCAGCATCCATCAGCAATATTTCGAAATTGCTCGATATTTTTTTTCTCAATTAAATACAAACCATTTTCTAATGTATTTTGCTTACGTAATTTGCTTTTGAATAAATTGTACGATGAAGGTAAAATAAATCGTATTATTTATATCAGTATTCCATAAAGAAATAGAAAAGAGTTAGGAATGTCAGGATGAGATATAACCAGTACATATTTTTTTTCATAAAATCGAAGTATAAACGTGCCATAAATATTTCTCGCTTCCGAGCGAACCCGATGTCTGATTGAATTTTTATTGTATCAGTTACCATATTAGGGTTTATTGTAAATAAATATATTACGCTTCTGTATTTTAATGTTACCAAGAATTCTTGAAATGGTAATATTTTACTCGTGTTAAATATTTATGACAATCTTGTAAGGTACACCTGAATTATTATTTTCGGTTTGAAACCTTTTTATATTAATGTGAAACAAGTATCAGAATACGTTTTCCGTTTTTATTTACGAGACAACAAAAACGATAGATACTGACTAATATTTCAACGGTGACGGAGAATCTCTTGGGGGAAATTGATTTGTCCAAAACTAAGTGATATTGGTTTCAAACCGGTGAAGCCTTACACTTTTTTGAAGTTTAAAAAAATAAAATGTTTCTACTCCCAGTAACCTCGTTACGCCACATTTACTGTATGTGTGTTACACGTTGAATTTGTTTGCTACCTACTGGGCCCTGGTTAAGATGTTGCGATTCTTACTGTGGGTAGGTACCACATTTTTGTCTACGGTCCAACATAATACTTTATTCAAATGCATATAACAAATAAAATAACAAAATAAGAACCGAACTGTGGTCGTGCTTGTGCTTTTGATATTCTCATCGTTATCGCGAATAAGTTATTTTTGCGATCAATAACTCACTTAATCCACTGTGTCGTATAATATAATATAATAATATAAAGGAACCACGTCAAATGCCCCTTTTTCCTGACCACAGGATTTTATCTGATCCTCCCGAGAGAAGTTCCAAACAATAAGGTATCAGAATTCCATTACAAGGTAGGTGATTGCATTCATTTTATCAGGGTTCGGTGGCAAAGTAAATAAAGATAACGCATCCCGCGAACCAGACCAAATTCGAACGTTTATCTGCCAACAGGCAAGTGGCGCGATCAATACGTATATATAAGTGTATTAAAGAGTTATTAATAACACAATAATAAGTAAATATAAAGCCTTATTACTAGAAGAGTTTAAATTAGTTTGGATTTTGGCTGGGAATTAAAATTTTTATTTTATTTTATTAATTTTTCACGCCCATAAGGCTTTTACATACATGAAAGTTATTTAAAATATGAGTATATAAACAACATTTAATTTAAAAAATACAATATAAAGCAACAAAAGATAGAACAGTGCTTAGAAGTAAAGTTGGTATAAAAAAAAGAAGATGAGTATATAAACAACATAATTAAAAAAAAAAAAAACAATATAAAGAAATAAAAGATAGGGAACAGTGTTAAGAAGTATAGTTGGTATAAAAAATAAAAAGATGAGTGTATTAACGACATAAATTTAAAAATTACAAAATAAAGTAATAAAATATAGAACTGTGTTTAGAAGTTAAGTTGGTTCTAAAAGAATTTAAAAAAAAAATATATATACATATATATATTTAAATATATATTTTTCTTTTTTTAAATAAGCTAAAGAAATGCAGTTAAAGGTTTAAAGCAGCTAGGTACATAATGTTATAAAATACAATATGAACAGAATATTAAGTTCTATTTGATATGGAACAGATACATTGATATTTAAAATTTACAAGACTCACGTTAAAGACATCGATGTTGTTAGCATATTGGTATTTCACTATTTTTATACAAAAACAAATTGCCTAAGGCAGTAGCTAGATTTTTTTTAAAAAAGTTAACACTAATGAGAAAAATATGTAGTAGATACATGCTTATTAATGAAAAAAAGATAGTGTAGTAGGTAAGTAACAAAGTCAAAAATTTAAAACTTTTGTAGTTTTTAGAGATTGATATTGATTTCTTTGTCTATTTAAAATATTTCAATGACTCGTTACAACAAAATAAAAAGACGTCTAGGTCGTTTCAAATACTCTGTGTATCTTTCCGCGTTATGTATTTGATTTGATAACTGAGTCTGATAGCAGGTGGGTATTAATGGTGAGAGAAATAAAAGCTGTCGACTGGTCGCCATTGCGGTGGCTGCCAGCTCTGTTTGATGGATGTTCACAACGGATTGGAACCATTCGTTAATTCAGTAAACAGAATCGGTAATCATGATGTTCACGGTAAGACAAAACGGGAAATCCATTGGTTGCAGTAAATCGGAAGCATGTCACGTGGAATTAACATGGAACATTACCTATTTACTCTTTCGCATCCAAAATTATTCGCACTCACACGAAGAATACCAACACCAGAATTCAAAATAAATAATCTTCTTTTGGCCTAGTTACCATGTTTTATTGCATTAAGATGTCTTATCAAATTTCTTCACAAAGATGAAAAGCGAAATAAAACACACTCTCAAAATTACTTTTTTAATGTGGTGTATTTTTTATAACTTCCATTTTATCCTCACGTTCTCACCTGCTGACAAGCCTCTAAAATAAAGGCTTAGCGAATTATTCTTTAATGAACTCGAAAGGTTTAACGCCTAATTTTTGGCGTTTCAAAATGACTTTTGAATTTTATGTTTTAAACTTTCGGTTTTTGACATAACCAGAACATAAGCCAATATTAGGTTTCGGTTTCGGCTGAAAATTTCCTTTCGGTTGGTCACTGAACATTATGTATTTTTTTCATTACTGGTATTGAAAGGGTTAGGACACTGGAATGAAAAGTGAACTAATAGCGAATCTTATTTCTGTTTGCTTAATCTGTTTAGTAATTAATTAGAAATTGATGTTATTTTAATGCGTTTTTACTGTTCGTTTATAATTTCGCACGTCTAAAATATCCACTCATTTTATCATTAATCTAGATAAATGATCCAATTTTTTCCCCACGAAATAAATGGATATACCATCACCAGGCGACTATAATCGACGAACAGTGTGCGCCATTAATTAAAACTAGAATATGTATCCATCATTTGAAATAGAATTCTAATAACATTATGCTGTCGGAATTCTTTCGCACTAGTCGAAATGCTGATTTTGAGATAATTACAGCAACATTTTGTAAACAAATGTCATGAGGAAATATTATGCTCGTACTTATATAAAATATAACTTTTCACATTTATAAATCTCATTCTAATAAAGGTATTATGAAAAACATACGTTTGATAAGAATGTGAACAAAGTATTGATTTATTATTGCAACAGAGGAGAAAACCATTTTTGACAGGTGAATATGTAAGACTGGGTATTTACCGATGTGATGATCTGTAATTGGCTGGTTTGAGTGGCTACTTTACGCACTGTATAATATTCACATTCACAATTATTCATTTCAGTCTTTAAATCTAGTTCAGTCTTATCTACGAGCATTTGAACATACTCAAAATATTGTTCATTATTTTTTGCTTAATTATTTTTCAAAAGCATTCATTTTCCATTCCATTTCTATTAGGCGTTCATTTATTTCCTTTTTTTTTAAATACGTAAAAATTGTATGTATAAAAAAGATTTTATTTAAAATCTATAATACATATTAACATTAAAGATATATACAAAAATCAACTATTAATTTAGAAATTTTTATAAAAAATATTTTATAAAAAATTCATAATTTTCAAGATTACCCAAATATTGCAAAACCATGACCCGGATTCAATTTAATAAATTCAAAAAAAAATTGATTACTGGGTTTAGGTCGTTAAAAATCGGAAAATTTACTCAAAATACATTCTTTAATAATAAATTAATATTGTATAATTGTATAGTAAATTAACTAGTAGGTAGTAATGTTTATTTTTGCATAAAAATGTCTGCCTTAAAACAGGTTGTACCTAGTTAGGCAGACTAGACATGATCCAGAGAAATCTATTACATAAGTGTGTATGTAGTAGATAAAGTAATTGTTATTTTTGTTAATACACTATTATTATTATTAATTATTATTTTTTAATTACCACGAACAACATTTTTAGAGTTATTTCACAAAATACCAGAAACTTAAGCTAAGCGTAGAAGGCTGTAAAATTACAATTATTAAAAAAAAGGTTTTAAACAATAAGGAAACAAAATGGCATATTTCCATTTCTTCGTATCTCATGACTGCACCTTTATATTTTTTTTGATTTTCCTAAAAAACGAAGCAAAAAAGTTATCACGACTCTGAAAAAAAGAAGAAAAAGGAAAAAAAGGTACGCGGTCTGACTTTTCTTCATACACTTGTATTCTCGTATTTTCTCCCTGGATTATGAGCAGAGCACTAGAGCAGCGATGCTTTTACGCAATATATTTACCATTAGCATTCTGTCGTTTTGTTTTTTTGATATTTGTTTCTTATGGAAACAAGGACTACCCAAAGAACGCCAAGTTTAATCTACCGTCTTCGGACGTACAGTATAAATATATAAAACAATTTTGAAAAACGGAACAGGTACCGACACATAAAATGCGATTCTGATACTCCACAGATATATTAAATACCTAGATTTGTAAAGTGGGCGTGGTCTCGTGTCAAACATTAGTCAAAATTTAGCCAATACGAAATTTGATTGAGCCCGGCATAATAATCGCTTCCAACTCGTAACCGTGTGCAGAGCTCCTATACATTTTAAAAATGCCAAGTTGTACAGTAAAACCGTGCACAAATTCAACCCAAAATAAAAATATCCCAAAACTCGGCATCTCATTCGATCGGTTAGTGCATAATTACGCCGTGATATATATGTTTAATGTATTAAATAAGTCAAAAATTATGAACGCCATTGAAACTGACATTAGCATGCGATTGTTTAAAAAAAATAGTGATGTATATTTTATTTTAAAATAAGTCGATTGATCGATAGTATTTTATTTCTAACTTAATTTGCAATTTTGTTTTTAGCTTGTGTTTTTAAAATATTGATTAATATAAATAAATGATAAAAATAAGTTTCTAAACCCACTGTTTTTATTTTCACCCAAATTTTATTTTTATGAACATTATTATTTAGTATTTGAAAAATATGTTTTTCGCAAAAACCTCTAGCTAAGCTAGAAATACTAGTAGGTGATGTAGTAAGTAAAACATAATAAAATGTAGATACTAATTTTTATGTTCATATTCAAAATTGCATTCAGTTTGTTAAAATACATTGATTCCTTTCCTGATTCAGTTTCTGTATTTTGCAATTATTGTGTTTTTTAAAATACTATTTTTTGTTTTTAATAAATATGTTTTATGATAAAATAGTATATATGTGTTATTTTTCCTTTAAATAATATAATAAACCTAATTCAAAATACTTCTGATTACAAAGCACTCAAAAACGACATGCAAAATAAAGTATTACTAATTAAATGATCATTAATCGGAATTTTACAAATATTAATATCGATTGTTTCGGGACAGCACTATTAGAAAAGGTTTTTAATATAATAACCGCAAGTATAAACGAGATAAAAGACTGACTATTCTTATTGGTTATTTGCGTTCCAAATCCAAAAGGTCTTTTGTTAACTGGCTACAACGGTTCTCTTAGTAAAACTTACTTACAACACTTCTAGTGTATTATCTATTCAGTGTGATACTCTCTCAAAAAAACAACAAAATCGGTACAGTTTTAAGGTGCGGAAAACGGGACAACGAAACCTTGATTTTGTCGATTTTAGTCGATTAGTTGTCTTTTTCGCACAACATCGGGGAGGCGTCTGCAAGAGAATGACATAAAAGCCGTGTTTAAATTGATGCATTTATCAAATTTCTCTTGCACGCATATCCTCTTAACATTGTATTTTACGACAGTCGTGTAAGATTTCTTATTTTCTATTTACAAACCGCATAAATCAAAGTCAAAAAAGTATTTTTATATCAATATGAGTAAGTGTGTTTCTCTTCTCATGATTATAAATTTAATAATGTTAGAAACACGAACGCATGGAACGGTAATAATTAAAGTTATCAGATAATATTTATCTCACATCGTGTTTAGCTCCATTCAAATACACTGATGAGCCATTCCTCTGTAGTCCTTGTTATTGATATGGACATTGTGGGTAGTATATTGTATGTACCTAGATGTAGGTATAACAAGGACCCAAGCAAATACATATGAAGAGGAAAGCGGGGCATGCGGGTTACATCATCGTAATAAAAGTTCTTATTAATTTTTACAACAGATTAAAATCACTATGCTATACCAACTTCCCAACATCGTGGTCGCATCGGAACTTTCTTCTGCTCATATATATACACGTGTTCTTTAAACCCTGTCACATCCGAAACCACGATGATCAGTATGAGCAAGAAGACATATTGGAACATTGAAATAAATTTTTAGAACGACTAAAATTTACAAAAATTAAATATTAAAAAAACAAATGGTTGCTTACTTCTGCAAGGCAAAAGCGAGGAAAGGGGAGGGGGGAGTCGGATACACCGTCAACCACATGGCCACGCCCTCTCGTTTCTCCCCTGCAGAAGTAAGCAACCATTTGTTTTAAAAAAAAATTTTTTTTTTAATTTCTGCGTTCTAAATATTTTTTTGAATATGCTAATGTCTTCTTGCCCATACTGATCATCGTTGTTTTGGATGTGACAGGGTTTAAAGAACACCCTGTATTATTGTTATTATAATTCTGGATTATTTCTATAGCGCCATTTTCGTGAAAATCACCTCAAGGGCGCTGTACAGTAAACATCCCAACACGTTTTGCAGCTACAGAGCGCGTAGGTGGTTGGGATTTAGTTTCCCGTTTCCAATTATATAACATTTTAGTAACATACAGAAGCTAGGTTGCAATACGTCTTGCAGCTACAGAGTGCACTGACGGTTAGAAATCTAGCCCCTATTTAAATTTTTCGAATGAAGTGACTGGCTATTTTATATTAAAATTACAGATTAAATCTAGATTATTACATATCCTGCAACTACAAAGAGCATGGGTAGCTAGATATCTGGACCTTTTTTTTTATAGCCGAAGTTTAGGCTAGTGAAAAGTTCATGTTATTTAGTAAGTTAATTAATATAGTATCAAAGTTAATATTACAAAACATATCATTTAGCTACATAGCGCATGGACGGATGAAATTCTAGTAGCTAAAAAAAATATTTCATAAAATTTACAGAAAAATTCCAAATTAAATATATCGAGCAAAGTTATAATTTTGCTATAGTAAATATACATTTGTACAAAAAGTAAACAGTAAGAAAAACTTAATAAAAATATACATTGTACAAATTAACTATGAAGAATCTAGGAATATTTTTTTAATGCAGAAATGGAAAAAATCAGATTTTTTTCACTGCTAAATCGTGTATTAAAAATGAATTTATTAGAGAAATTAGCCACTTACGTATCACTTGATTGTATAATATATGCATACGAAAATAAAACAAGAATTAAAAAATATAATATTAAAACTTTTTTTTTTATTTTGTTTTTTTTTATTTGCAAATTATTTGTACCTTGCTTTTGTTATATGCAAAGTTTTATCGAATATATTTATCTTAAGGTTTTATTCAGTTGAATTAAACATTTTTCACCGTAGATAGCAATAATAAAAATAAAAGCAGAATCAGAATAAACAAAATAACTCTAGAAATATTACATTAACAAATAATAAAAAATAAAAATAAAAAGTCGTAAAACTTGGACACAAAAAAAAACAGAAGGAGCTAGATACCACCATCAAATAACTTAGCCTACTTGATCGTCCCTGTAATGCATCGAACAGTCTCTCTTCGTGTATCATTACAGTTCAGAAGCTCAGCTAGCCGCAGCAATCCGAGTGTTTACTTTGCATTCAAGCTTCCACCTCGGCCTATCAAACATTGGACAGTATATAAGATGTTTTACAGTCTGCTCAGTGATGGACAGCAACTATCGTCTCGCAGTAAAACTATTATGTGCCTAGTGAAACTGTTATCCTGTAAATAATACTTATGAGGAATTTCAAATTACCGAAAGCTTTGTTACGATGTTGTGCGCATTAAATAAAAGATTGCACTTGCATGTTCACCTGACGTTTTTTCCCAACTTGTTTTACCGTAAAATAAAATAAACGCCTACAATACTGGCTGAGCCAGGGTGATATACTTTGTAAATTTTAATATTAAAACGTTAAATATTCAAAGTTGATAACAATGTTGTGTTGATGAAAACCGATGAGAGTTTAAATTTGGTTTGCCAGTTGTTGGTGACGAGTTGCGTTGTGACGAGTTGCGTGCCTAGTGAAACTGTTATCCTGTAAATAATACTTATGAGGAATTTCAAATTACCGAAAGCTTTGTTACGATGTTGTGCGCATTAAATAAAAGATTGCACTTGCATGTTCACCTGACGTTTTTTCCCAACTTGTTTTACCGTAAAATAAAATAAACGCCTACAATACTGGCTGAGCCAGGGTGATATACTATGTAAATTTTAATATTAAAACGTTAAATATTCAAAGTTGATAACAATGTTGTGTTGATGAAAACCGATGAGAGTTTAAATTTGGTTTGCCAGTTGTTGGTGACGAGTTGCGTTGCTGCGTTGGAAGGCCTGGCACCTGATGTTGCAAGTGCCACAAATGTAAAAAAAAAAATATTTTGAGAAAATGTATCACTAACTTAAACTTCATATTACCTATCGATGAAAACTATTTATAAGATGATTATTGATGTAAGTAGTACGTGTCTAAAAATACGCTAGTGATCTGAAAAAAACTTTCAGTTTTGAAAATTTTAAATACAGCTGTTTTTGTAACATTGTTAAACAAAATAAATTTGACTTAAAAATTATAAAGCGTAGGTTGATGTTATAATTCCGTAGTTAACATTGTTATTAGAAATACATTCTTTGAATTAACAAACTATTATAATGTGCAGAATATTTTCGGAAAATTTAATGGATTGTTACAACTTGCCCCTGCCGTAAAATGCCTTCTCTTCCCCTACTCGGGCTGTTATTGTAGCTGTAGCCTAGCAGAGCTGGCAAAGTTAGCAGCTGTTCGTAGCTTTGTTTCCCTTCCCGTCTGTGGTAACCACCCGATCACTGACCCTATGTACATTATTATACTCTCCTGAGAAACTCGGGTTAAAGTTCACGGATCGAGAAATTATTGTATCAATCGATATTACGATCTTACTCTACAGCTATTGTATAACGTTAACGGTATGCATATATTTGTCTAACTTCGTATTATATTATCGATGTTAAGAACACATATATATATCTTATCATAAGTATAGTAAAAAAATCTATCTCATTCATTGGAATGGTGAAAAAACAACATTTAATCAAATAAAAGCCATTATTAATAATATTATTTTTTTGTTGTTGATAGGATTCCATTTTAGTTACAGAAAATTAAAATTACTTCGTCAAAATGATTAAAACAACATTAAATTTTGTTGGGCAACTTACTTGTCTGACAATATTTAATGTGGTCTTGCCGGAAATCGAACTAAAAACTCCTAAGTATAAGGGGCCTAATCATTACATTGTAAAAGTCTTTACCATTTCCTCGGAGTAGTTCGTAAGAAATACTATTTTACCAACACAATATGATGACATCATTGTTTATGTAAAATATGCATTATGTGTTGTGGTCATAAAATAAACATAATTATTTAGTAATATACATACCCATGATCGTTATTTCTATTAACACATTTATTTATTTTGGATATCTTCTACAACGCTATTTTCGTGAAAATCTCCTCAAGGGTACAATAAATACCCCAACACGTCTTGCAGCCGCAGAGTGCACGGACGGTTAGATCTAGCCCTCACTTACATTTTTACAAATAACGCGACTGGCGTGTTTTTAACAAAATAACAGATAAATACTTGATTACGACATATCCTGCAGCTACAGAGTGAATAGACAGCTAGAAATCTTTGAACATATTTTTTTATAGTTGAAGTTTATGTTAGAAGAGTGCTAGTGAGAAGTTTATGTTATTTGGTTTGTTGATTAACATAATATCTAAGCTAATATTACCAAACGTCTAATATATTATGAAGTAATGTTTTCACCAGTTTCCATTATCTTATTTCGCGCAGTAAATCAACTAATTAGTTAAATTAATTTTAGTGGAAAATCTACAATAATTCACATAGTCAGCGCTTCAAATGCCTGAATGTTTATTTTGTGGCTTATGTTTCTCGGATAAATTAAGCCAATTTTCCCGCTTCCCGCTTTTATCAGCCGTGCGTTCTGCATTATAAATCTTTCGATTAAAATATGGCTTTTGTGACATGCCGATAGCATTCACTCAAATTCAAAGATTATCCCGAACAACATCAATCTCTCCCGAGATACATACGTTAATGTCTTTCACGAGGTATTATTCATTTGATCAATTACAATTATTCATCGCGATTATGCGTCGTATCAATTCACAACATATTGGTTAGGTTGGTTTGGCTGTGTTATGCATTTATTTGCGTACAGAAATGAATATGCAATTCCTTGGAGAGGCTGTGGGTCGATGACTCGCAGAAAGTCACCGTGACTCTGTAAGACTATATTTTGGAAATACTAGTGTAAAATAAGTGATAATAAAATTTAGTGGATTTCTTAAACACTTAAAATAAATAAGCAGCTTTCGTTTGTACCTAGTTTTCATTCAAATACAACTTTTGATTATCTTACTAACAATTGGTAGGTAAGAACTAATGGTCTTTATTCAGATCGAGTAGGTTACCGTAATAGGGAAATATCACGTTTTTTTTACAATTAAGAGTCTATTAAGTACTTTCGAGTAAAACCTATTTATAATTTTGAATTCCCGCGAAAACGCTCTATTGCTTTGGCCGCGCCCCTCATACGTCACGATTCGCATTAAAGTTTGACGTTCTGTCATTGCAGTATCAAGAGATCGTCGTATATTTTTACTCACGTCTCGAGTGTCAAGGCCAATCATGTCGCGTTTTCGTGACGGCGTAATTTTAAACAATTTTATTAACAAAATTATGAATGATATCATTTTTCTACAATGCATAGTCATTTTAAAAATACAATTAATTTATCAAAATCCATTTCACATATTTTAATCAGTATTCGTAGTATTTGATATTTTTTTATTGTATAACTAAAGTTCTCTCGCATTTTAAGACAGCTAAAATACTTTTACATCTGTCGTAGCAAAAACATATTTCGAATTTACACAAGTTAAAATTTTATATTTGTAGCACTAACTTTGTGGTTATTTTATTACACAAGTTTATTTATTTCAGGGAGTTTTTTTTTAATTCTGGTAACACAAAAATAATAAAACAATAACTATAAAAACAAAAAAATAAAAGTAGATCAATAAATTAAATCATTATTTAATTTCTAATGATTTATTTTTTATTGATTTTTTCCTTCTTTTTTGAAATAAGCAAAATCTTATACTCCCCCGGCGTCATTTAAATTATGTGACATGTTTACTTGCTAATGGCTACGTAATCGTTTTTTCGTGAGACGTTTTTTAAACATAATCACATTTTTAATAAAATCGAACCACCTTATGCCTAATATTCTCCTCAAGCACTTACTCTCAAAACTCAGAACTTTGGTGTTCTGAGCTTTGGTAAACTGCCAAGATTCGCACCTATATAGGAGTACTGGCATTATAAAAGAGTTGAATAATCGGCATTTCATTTTGATCGAGAATAGACTTGAGTTCCAGACAACACGCATTATGTTAAAAGTTGCTCGCGCAATTCCTATGCGGGTTGCGAGCTATGTGTGCATACTTCTATCATCAGTTATGTTAACTCCCAAGTATTTAAATCTGAAAACTTTCTCCATACTGTTTATATTATTGTAGAGAGGCTGGTCAGGGTCAGGACAGGATTTGTTGCACATAATCTGAGTCTTTTTCGTATTTATATTAAGACCCAGACGAATAGAGTTTTCCTGCAATTTGTCAACAATGTCCTGAAAATCACCAACAGACTTTTCAAGAAGAAAAGCATCGTCTGCATACTCCAAGTCACACAACTTTAGGAGAGAAGGTAGTTATAATACAAGAATTATATCTTTACTTTCAACCAATGCAACCTACATATATATATGCACATTCATAAGCCTTAACCAGAACCGCTGAAGGAATACACCACAGTGAATTAGATACGTACCTATTATAATTATACTGAAGCTTTTCGTAAAAAAAGCTTTTAGCGGTCAGGTACAAAAATCAATTTAAGCTGTCTATGTCTAGAGGCTCTAAAGTTTCATATTTTTTATCGGTGACTTTTGATTAATATTCATTTGTGTATAGCATTGTTCATTCTACGCACTTCTATGCCTAGAACGTGTAGGTCATTAATGGGTAAATTGATTGATATAATTTGAAGTTGCTAGAATTCCATTCATCCATGCGCTTTGTAGTTGCAGGACGATAGGTAATCTTGCTTCAATATGTAAATGTTTTCAACCATAAATTTTGTAAATGGTGTCTAGAATTTTAACAGTGCATGCGCTCAGTAGCTGCAAGACTTCTTATGATTTTTTAAATGTTTTATTTTAATATCATTCAAACACTTTACTTCATTGTCAAATTAAATCGAAATGTAAATGCTAGATTACTTACCATCCATGCGCTCTGTAGCTGCAAGACGTGCTGTAACCTAGCTTCTGTATAATAAAATTTAAATTTATCATAGTTGGAAAGGAGGAACTAGAATCCCAATCGTCCATGCGCTCTGTAGCTGCAAGACGTGCAGGCATACTTATTTATTGTACAGCGCCCTTGAGGTGATTTTCACAACCAACTGTATATAATACCAAACCGCGATTGAACTTACTGGCTTGTAGATTTATCACAAAAATATCGTGATGTGTTCATTCCGTTATGTTTTATTTATAATTTGTACGGTACGAAGAATGTATGTGCAGGTTAGCGGTCGTTAGGAAGCGGCTGGCTTTGAAAATTCTATATCTTTATATTGCTTATAGGTAACTCGGCATTAATAATACTCCTGTTCCATCTGGTTTTGTAAGTGTCTGGTGACCATATTGAGAATGATAATCAAAACTGTATTATAGTTCTTAAGAAGTTGCGTTCTTAGTGCGTTTAAAAACATTCGCAATTTATTTTATTTATTTATTCTTACAAATACATATTTTACAAAAAAATTTAACGTATCCCTAATTCTATGAGGCCAAGACCCCAGGGGCGAACCGTGTTTAGAAGCAATTATGCGCAGCATACGAACCATAATAATGTTTTACTGTAACTTTATTTACGGAAAAACAAATAAATAATTACCATTTATTTTAAATAATTTCAAATATGATCAAAGCAACTTTTTTACAAAGCTCTGTTTTTTTTTACTACATCACAAACCAAATGTCTCATTTAGATATTATTTTATAAGCAAAATAAAAACATTAAAATAACTGCTTTTACTATTGCCATCTAGCAGCCAATCTGTGAAATGTTAAAATATATAAACTAAGATTTTTGTTGTTATTATTAGTTTTTTTTCATTGAAACAAAAACAGTTTTACCAGAATTTATAAAAATATTTCATATGCCATTTGATACATACAAAAGTAAATAAAAATTTACAAGTGTGAGGATTCGATCGTTAGGCGTTTCATATAGATACAAGATTTGTGTCGTCCTCGTTGACTGGAAGTGTGGCGTCTTTTGTCATCCAGTTACTCGATGGTCGGGTGAGGTGGTAGGGTGAGCAGGTGTGATGGAGGGATGGTCTGAGGTCAGAGGTCAGAGGTCGGAGGTCTGCGGCTGTTTGCCCACTTTGACCGGACGTCTAGCGGGCCCGCACAGAGAAATAACAGACGCCATCAATCATTTTTAGGGTAATCATATATTAATAATGAACTCTTAAAGTTTAATAATGAAAAAGCCTAATTTTAGGCATTTAGAAGTGACTTTTAACATATTCAAAAAGAAACAAGAACAGAAGCTGAAATTCGGTTTTGGTTTCGGCTGAAAATCTTGTTTCTGTAGGTCACTATTATTCGGTTCACCGATAGGCATTAACAGATAAAATAATAAAGGGTTACAAAACATTCCAACGCACTGTATGTATTTATAGTAGAATTAATACAATAGGTCACATTTGACATTTGCCGGTTTTAACTTCATAGTGAGGTGACCTGCTTAAAAACATCGATTAAAGTGAATGAATCGATTCGGACTTAAAAATAATATAAATTATGTGAATTGAATTAAGTTACTATGAAAAAGTACTTATAGGTACTGTAATTTTATTTTAAAAATCATAAGTCGAATCCCTATCCCATTATTATTTTCTATCGTAAATTCAAGGAACAAAATAAGATAAGTACATAATTTAACAAAATTATCAACATTCG
Source organism: Micrasema longulum (assembly GCF_059751315.1). Taxonomy (NCBI): domain Eukaryota; kingdom Metazoa; phylum Arthropoda; class Insecta; order Trichoptera; family Brachycentridae; genus Micrasema; species Micrasema longulum. Next base: position 71,793 of record NW_028279284.1, read on the forward strand.
ATTTTTCTTGGTATTATTCCTAGTGTTAAAAAAGAAAAAGGGTTCACTGATGCAACATTGTAACGACGTTTAGAACAGAAAAAGCTTATTGTGTTTCGAATGGTTTATTAATGAAAGTTAATCGTAAAATTACCTTATTTTGTCATTATTACAATAAATATGTAATCGTAATTGAAAAAGGTGAAGCAATTGTGCTGTTCTAAATTCGAAAAAATAAATAATATTTTATTACCGCCCGTACAAAGTTATGTTGTTAAATTTTGATGAAGTGTCAAATGTGACCTATTAAATTGGTCCTACTTGTAGGTTCTTGTATTTTTTATTCAGAATTATTAATTTTAATTACGCCCTGCAAAACTTTTCGTCTACCGATTTAGAACCGTAAGCGATTGAACGTATTTTTCGACGATTTAGTTATTTTTTCAGATGATTCAAATTCATTAATTACAAAATAAGATGCCTTTTATGTACCTGGCGGTGACATTAATGGCTATAATACAATTTTCCTGTCTTCGAGTTCAAATTCCGTTGGAATTAATTGAGTAACATAATATATAGATATAGTTATAATCGAAAGTTATCAAGATTATACTCACACACTCCTTAAATTATACAGTTGGCCTTGGCCTACAGGGAACTGGTATTAAATGAATTCAGATTGTGCGCATTAAAACATTAAAAGAAAACGTCGTGTGAGTGGAAAATTATTACTTAGGTTAATACGTATTTGATAGATAGGTACTAGGTAGTATATTATAGTTGTAAACAAAGTGATATTCTACAGAGGAGGATACAAATCCTTAACATATTTTTAAATTATGTAATTATTTTTTATTTTTTTTCCAAATTTTGTAATTATGTACTGTGTTCAACCCTCTATAGGATTAAACAGCCATTGATATGTTATAAACCCAAAAAATGTTCAGGGTTATATATGATCTTTTCAAATCATGTTTGATATTTTTTTATCAAAATTTTGTTTAATTATTTTGAGTATGTCCAAATGGAGCACAAGCCTGGATTTCGGACTCACCTACTCAAAATATTATTGATTAAACTAAACGATAAAAAAGAAGGAAAAAAATTTCTTTCAGGCGTTGCCTGGTCGGTGAAATAGGCAGAATGGTGAATGTTACACAGTATTTAAAGTGGCCACTTAAACCAGCCAATGACAGATCATAAGCCCTGTAACTGCCAAGACTTCCATTTTCCCTTCTCTAAAATATCTTTCCACGCTGTTGCAATTAATTTTCGTAATATTTTTTACAATTACCAACAATTAACATTAGCAATACATTTTCTCGAGTACACAATCATGAAAAATAATACCATCTAATCCACTGCTTCTGCATACACACACTACGCTAAAATATTAATATAATTTTTATGTTTCAGTGTACCTAATTTTAATGACCCCGAGAATAAAATATTGTGTATGTTTAAATCATCGTTGCGCTGGCAATATCTGTTAACTGACTTTTCTAAAGTATCACAATATTATATTATTTAATTTTATTACGGATAGGTACATTTTTTCAGTCACTAAATGCTAACGTTCTAGAGGACTACTTATGGTAAAAACATAAAAAGTATCTTTGTAATAGCAGTCAAAAATTTATATTTGAATATTTTTTGTCCCATGCAGCAGATAAATATAAGATTCCACAAGATAATATCATAAAACTTTGTGTAAAATTCAACTTGCATCTTGAATATCGACGAGACATGATTCGTCTTATGAAGCAGACGTGTAATTTTACATTTGATAGGCTTTATTACTAGTTTACCATATACGAACTCGCATCTATCAAGCTTCTCTATGTTTTACCTTCTAATACGCACAGCGTCTAGTGCCTAAGTAACCCGCTATTTGCGGATAATCGCCATTTGCACTAAACAGAAGCCGGTAGCTATAGAATCTTGTACAGTAAGTATCCATTTACTATCATTTGATAACTTGATAGAATGTTGCGTAACTAAAGCAGATTCTCCTCTCGATTATGAAGGCATTTTATACGTGTATTTCGATATTCTAAAACACCATAAAAGTATTTTATCACACACAATTATTACCATTAGTGAAATATCAAGTTTTTTAAAAACATTTTTATAGTAATAAAGGTCTGTGAAATCCTTTCCAGTAAAAAAATTTTTTTTGCTTATTATTAGTAGCATAAAAAATACTTTTAAATTCGTAATTTTGAACTCTGACAAAACGGTCATTCCATTGGCCACGCCCCAAATACGTCACGATTTATGTTTATTTGTTCCTGCCATTGAAATTTGTGTAGAACAATTTCATGAATCTTGACGTCACAACAACCAAGGCCAAACAAGTCGCGTTTTTCTACTAACATATTTTTATTGATTTTTTTTTACATTTATGTATGAACACATTTCTCTACGATACCCATATTGATTTTGAAATTACAACTAATTATTCTCAATCTATTTCATATATTTTTATCGGTAGTCGTAGTATGTGATATTTCCCTATTATTTATTACCTATTTTGAATCAATTAAAGGAGAAAATTTGTAATTATTTTACGCCTTGACCAACATTTTGGCTCTGTAACCGATATACGTACATATTTATTTGATTCTGTAAATTTCAACAGTTTAGTAAACGAAACATTCTGAATCTGCTAAAAATTACTTCGATATTCCACTCCCATGATAGTAACTGCGACCATTTTGCTTATGTATAAAAAAAAACAAAAAAAATATTCGTATTTTTACTATGTGACCTACTGAACTAGTCATATTTGTAAAATTTATTTTATAATTTTAATATCTACGTTATTTTGCTAAGCATAAGTTATAAACATTTTATATAAATTTTGGTCAAGGTTCGGGAATAGTGTTTTTTTTCACAAGCATTAATTCATAGGTAAATGAAATATTTTTTGTTTCCCCTTTTCGTTTCCTTCCTTGTACTTATTCTTATTTCAGCTTTATTTATTTTGATGTTTCGTTTTATTTTTTTATGTGGTTTAAACCGTTATTTTGTTAAATGATTAATTACTTTCATTTACGCTTTATATACCATATTAAAATTATTATTAATATGATTTTTTGTACTATATTCTATTAATTTTACGGATATTATTATTTTGTAAGCTGGTTTATGTTTGTAACTTAATAAATATGATTTATATTTTTAGTTTTTCAAGCATTTAATGTAATTTATTTTATTTTGTTTGTTATTTTTAATTAAATTATTTTAAATATTATGTTATATGTAATGATTATTCAAAGTATTGAATGTTATTTCTTGCATTTGGATTGTTATTTTTTAAATTTTTATGTCGCATCAAATCGAGGCTGTCTGTACTGACGGAATGCATCAAGTCATTAAAACAAGTTCTGAGATAATCACATTTTTTTTAAAGCTTTGAAAGAGTAATCTTTATTCTAGGTATAGCATAAAATTTGAAACTTACACCCATATTTAAAAATATTTGAAATATACAAAGACTGTTGACTTAATATGCTTTGATATGTAATTATAAATGATTTTAATTTAAATTTATTTCAACAGAGAGGTAAAAAAATGAGAAGGGAATATGGAAATTAGCCATTTACAGGGCTAATGACCTGTCATTGGCTGGTTTAAGTGTCCTCTTTACACACTGTGTAACATTCACCATTCTGCCCATGTTTGAACATCCACATTTCCTCAAACTTTTCATCTCCCTAGGGAGGAAATCCAGACAGTCTATAAGCATTTGGACATACTCAAACATTGTTCGATTTTAATTTACTTTATATTTTTTTGTTGTTCATTATTATGACTTAACACGGACTTAGGCTAAAAAGCCATATGTTAGTGAAAATTTATACAAATATAATTATAAATGAAAAAGTAAATTAATAAGATTAAACAAAAATATACACTAATTCTTGAATTGTTACCGCATCTATATTTGCCAAACCTAGCATAGCGATTTTTTCTTATTCCCGGACATGGAGAAATGGCTCGCAGGAAAAAATGTTTGGTTAAATAATATTGTCGAGACTACAAATATAGTCGAGATTCGAGATAGAGACGTACATATTTTGCAGGGTTCACCAACTCCTGTTTTTAGAGGGGTTAAAAAATGGCAGGGGCGAATGCGACGCGACGCACAGTGTTTCGTTTCAAACAAGTTAGACGCTAAAAATTATAAAAGGCCTTGAAACCCACTTGTGTGGCATATTTCACCCTGCCATGATGAAGAATTGTGTTAAATATGATTGTTATTACACATGATATTATATGATAGTTCACTGTTATTGAATGTATTCAAATGAATGTATTAAATTCTCAAGAAATTGAAATCTACCTAAAAGTATGTTTTTTTTAGTTGATATTTATTCATAACGCTTTTACATACTGCCACAAACTTATCTTGCTTCGATAAACGCTTACATGTTAAAAAAATCTCTTGTCTGAAAATCGTCTATCGTGTCTGAAAAATAAATGTAATAAATAAACATGATGCGAGAAAAAGTAAGAAAGTACATTAAATTTATCATTAGTTGCTATATATTACACAACAATTAAAAAAATACAAACTTTTCAAAAAAAAATCTCGAAAAGTTAAAAAAACAATAAAAATAATCAGAAAATGACCAAATTTGTTAAAAAATAATCAGAAGCACCAACCATATTTCAAAATAAAATATAAAAATAACCAAAGTTTATCTATGATACCTTTCAAAGTAATCTCCATTTTTTAAAACAAACCATTTTAGTTCAAAATACAACCTTGACCGTAGCGCGACAATGAGCTAATAAATGAAACTAAGTAATCACAAAAAAATATTTTTACTTTAGGATATAATCATAAGTAAACGCATAATTACTCAAACCAATTAAGCATGCATTTGTCAAGCTGATTACCCTGGAATACTTTTATGTAGTCATAGTTCAACAATTCTAATGTGAATTGGTAGCGTTAATCCTGTATGAAGCGAAACAGTGTGCGATGTTAGGAAAAAAAAATCTTAAAAAAAAATTAGAATCCTCATTTCTAACATGAGGTCATATCTTATGGATCCAATATATAGATACTACGATTGATAATAGACATATATTAGTCCAGCTAATAACAAAGATAAATGAAACAATATAACGATTTAAAGGTTGGTAAAGAGGTATACATACCTATAAATGATTGATTTGTGATCATTATTAAACTCTTTCTGTATTATTAGACAGGAACCAACTGATTATTAAGCACATTGCTACTTCGGTTTTTTTTAACTCATGGGTTCCCATTTCCAGATGGGCGTTCTACATTATTCTACTGCGAGTAGTATTGGATTGTTTCTCCTATTTTACATCTTTAATTTATTGTGGTTGTAGTCAGGTACTCCAGGTTACCACAGGACCACACACATTAAATTTTGAATTAAAATACTACTCGCAAACAAAAATTTCTTTAAAGTAAAAAAGAATCATACAAAGTATAATTGTATAGGTACAAAGAAATAGGAATGTTTGTATATAATTTTTAGTTGATTTCGTCACTTATAAGGTAGGTATCGATCATGTTATGGAAAAGAATTTCGCATTGGGCTTCCAAGCGTGAGGTCCTAAGCTTAAGCTTAAGTTACATTTTTAACTTTAGGGTCAACGAGAAAGTAATTTTTGTCTTTGAAAAGTCTTAAAGTAATTGCACGCCACTGGCTAATAGAGTCGCCCATACGGACAAAAAACATAATATGATTATCAACTATGAAGTTAGCTACAGTTTACAGCAATACAACGGGCCGTAGGTACTTAAGTACATCGTAAGCGCAAACTGAAACCGTCAGTTACACGTTTATTGTCAAACTAAAAACCGAACCAAAAAATGGAACGCTTTTGTTCTACGCAATAGAGCCAAAGGGCTTCTCTAGTGAATCATTACTCTGAGGTCTTAATCCACGATTAACCATCGTATTTTTAAAACGCATAGTATTTTTTGTAACGTAGGTATATTTAAAAAATCATCGTAACAATACTTTTTTAATAATTCGGTATATCCTTATGTAGTAAAAGCACTTCCTCTACGTACCCGAAAACCGTTTTGAAAATTTTCGTTTCGCTCACACTGAAAAATCGGTTTTTAAAATTAAAAATCGAGCAGAAGGAGAATTTTGTGCCATTGAATCGACTTAAAACTGGAAGGATTTAATTAAAGCTTTTTCGCTCGTAACTTTCATTAAAAATCTGTACCAGAATCATCATCATCGTCATCATCATCAGCCGTCCCTTGTCCAATGGTGAACATAGGCCTCCCCCTTTAGTCTCCATATTTCCCTATCCTGAGTCAACCGCATCCAACCTCTTCCTGCAACTCATCTTATGTCTTCAGACCACCTTATTTGAGGCCTGCCAACACTTCTTCTACCCGTTCTGGGTCGCCATTCTAGGACTTTTTTGGTCCATCTAGAGTCTGTGATTTTGGCTATATGACCAGCCCAGATCCATTTCTGGTTGACAGCCCTATGGACCACATCGGTGACCTTTGTTCTCGCTCTTATCCATGTATTGGTTTTTCTGTCTCTCAACGAAATACCCAGCATTCTCCTTTCCATGGCTCTCCGTGTCACTGATAATTTGTGGAATTTTTTTTCGTGAACACAAAAGTTTCACAGCCATATGTCAGTACAGGGAGAACACAAGCATCAAAAAGTTTATTCTTTAAGTAATGTGAATACTTCGTAGATTTTAGGATATATGAGAGCTTACCAAAGGCAGCTCATGCTAAACCTCGCCATCTTTCTATTTCTACCTCTTGATTATCTTTCCCAGAATATTATGTAAATATTATTTCGAAGCGTGCTTGTTGTTCTGTGTTTTGGTGTCAACAGTCTCTTGCAATAACTTATAAATACCATTAATTTTACTAAACAGTATATTTTTTGTAATTAATTAAGGTACCTATAAAAACATTCTAGTCCTTTTCAATGCCATGATAATTATTCCGTGGGAAGGTATTTGTTTGTTTGGAATAAAGGTATAATTGCCCCATTTACAATATTAATAAAACGGCGCTTGATCTAACATCAATTGAAATAAATTCCTGTTTTCAAAACTTGTGTGATTGGATATTACTTTGAATAATTGATGTCAATTAATTTATTAAGTATTGGTTTAGGTAGAACTAGGTAATTCATAAATGTAACTAATTAGAACCTGTTTTGAAATATTTAATAGCTAATGTGCGTATATTGTTCAAATCAATAATTACTGCTTAACTAAGCCACGGTTTTGTTTTCATAATTCAGCAAGAAGGTTTTCTAAACTTATAAAAAAAACAAATTAAACGTATATGTAAATTAAGTAACGAAAATTATATATTATGTGGATATATTTAGGCAACTCAATTAGTCAACCATCTAAACATTTAAAACTATTTTTATATACTTACGTAATGAATGAAAAAAAATTACAAGGTTAGTCAGGTACCTATATCTTGATATGTTATATTTACCTCTCCAAATAACGACTCTTATTTTAAAAGAGGTTAAATCCACCTTGATATTTTTGCGCACCTGTCGTGTGCACAATGTAACTACATTTATATGCACACAATGTATATAATTTAATTTATAGACGTTAATGAGGTTGAAATTAAAAATTATTCGGTTTTAAATTAATGGCAACACAACAAAGACGATGATACGATACAACATAATAAATATTTATTATAACAATGAATAATTTATTAATTAAACGCATTGTTGTTTTCTCGTACTTGAATCTTGAGTTTTTTTATTGCTGGAATTTTAATGATATTTTTTATCTTCAGAAACATACGAGTGATGTTGATCTCGATTATTATTTACTTTCAAATCCTCTGGTATTTCATTTGAGTTTCATATAATAACAAGAATACTATTATATATAATATTTTTAATATTTAAAATATGACCCCTTTTATTATTATCATAGGCAATCGAAATGACACAAAATTAGACAGAGGAGAGACTATCACTCCCCCTCATTTCTGTGTACTGTACTTCATGATCCTAACGCACCTATATACCTCCATGTAAAATTTCAAAGCTTATTAGTTTATGATTTGCCTCTTCGTTCTAATTCTCAAAGCACTCTCTTCTAAATCACACGCGGCTCGACTATGGAATCATCTCCCATCCACTATCAAAGACGTTTCTCCAGTATCTATGTTTAAATCATGTCTGCAGAAACATCTCCTTTCTTTTCCTTAATATATCCTATATTCCTCTTTATTCCCTTTCCCCATTGGGTAATAGTATTGATTTAAGGTAATTTACATACAAACGCAGTTATTTCTATTTTTGTATATTATATTTTTTATCGAATACGTTTTTTAACTTAAATTATATAAATGAAACTTTAATTTTATTGGTTGGTTGGATGAAATTGCTATTTGGCAATAAGACCGCCAATGCATAATTCACGTTATTTATTTCATCTTCTTCTTCTTCTTCAGCCTTCTGTTCTCCACTGCTGAATATAGGCCTCTTCCATATCTTTCTTTTTTACTCGGTCGGTTGCTACTTGAAGCCAATTTTTACCCCCTATAGCAGCTATGTCGTCTGACCATCTTTTTTGAGGTCTTCCGACGCCTTGCTTATTCTCCCAAGGTCTCCATTTCACATTATTTATTAAGAGTTAAATAAATAAAAATAAAAGTAAACCAAATCCAATAAAATCTTATATTATTACAGCAGGTGCCAACTACTTAATGTTTTATCGTTTTAACGTTTATTTTATGTCTCATTTATCTAATAATATCCAATACTTATCTATATCGAATAGCAGTTATAAAAAATACATAAAATCCCAAAGATAACTTCTTTTCAAACGGCACTTTTGAAGTAGATATGGAATATTTTTATTAACATGTGAACATAATGTATGTAAAAACGAAAAAAAATAGTTTAGGTCAGTTAAGAAACAAAACTTGAATTCTATAAAATAAATAATTTGGTCAAAAAAGTAATTTACAGATAGTATAATTTAATTTTTATGTAAAAAAATAAACACATTTGCTCCCTCAAATATTATTCTATCATAAAGTATCGTTTACATGTGGATAATATAGATAAAGTAATATTGTCTTGTCTCAGCTCCGTGAACAGCCTTGACCGCGCAGGACAGAACATTGGGACAATGTGAAAATTCGGCCGCAGTTCACACGTGAGCATTGCAAAAATAAATACCGACGGCGTTTATTACCAGCGAGTTCACAAAAAATATTGTTCATTTTATATTAAGATGTATTGGAATTGTTAAAGGACGAACTAAATATTAAAAATGTTTGTTTTGCCGCCATTTTCGGTTAAAAAAAAATGCGGGGGAGCGACACGTACACGCTGAGAAAATCACTATTGTCATCAAGCGAATCGCTATTGTCATAAGGTCATGTCCGTACGCGTTCACACGACGCGACGTCCGTTCACTGCCCGTCTATGACCATGTCTCAAAACAATTTTGTGTCTTACAAATTGCTGTTTACATATGGACAATGGTCGAGTCCTGGGAAAGTGAAAGTACATTTCTCCACACACCCGAGATCGTTTTAAAGACTGTGGGTCTTCCTATCGGTTTCACTCGTACAAAAAAGCAATGATGTTTGTTAAAAAATGAGTTGATCTTTTGAAATTTCATATATAGCAATTTCAATTGAATTTAACTTTACTACTTTCACTGCGAGTTTGGCAAATTAAATGGAGGGCCTTTGTCGTATATTCTCATTCATGCTCATGACCATATTGCAAACACGAATGTTAGCAAATTAAGTCCTGTGACAGAGCAATATTGTATTGTCCGCGTGTAAACGGCCTTTAAAATAAGCGTTTCATCGGACCAAACGAAGCAACAGCCGTATAAGACGCCGACTCTCGGCAGTGGTTTTTATATAAATACTAAATTGAATGATTTTAAGTTTTTTTCTCGGCGTTTTCATTTTTAAATGTATTTATAGTAATTCTAACATGTTTTTTTTAAACTCGTAATACTCCTTTGCGTTCTGTTCAGGTGTATTTACCTTTCCCATCCAGTTCTTTATTTCATAATCTTTTCACTTTGATCGGGCCGCCAATTAATTTAATGAACGTCGCGTTATGTGTATTGACTTAGAGTACAACAGTAAGTAGACAGTCATGTACGTTTGATGCTTGCAGAAGTGGTGAGGAATGAACTACTGTTTGTTCAAATAAATTAATACATGAAAAGGATATGTCAAAATATATTCCACTGTTTGCTTCTTGACAACATGACTAGAATACAGACGGGTATATACATTCATACACGTGGATTCAATAAATAAATGCATTGACTTTTCCGGTTTTTTGTACTTACAGTGTGTAAAATGTTTATTGAGTTAGAACAGACGAGGAGAAAATGTATTTTCTAAAGGCCTTTCCTGCATTTTTTACTAAGAAATAACTATAAATTATGATTTATAATTCTCTTCTAGGTGTGTTTAGAATACGAAAACTAGTCAATTATTTTGTAGAATGAAAATTATCTTAAAAACTAGTAAGTAGTATTTTGCGGCACCGAATTTGATGGAATATTCTGACGGATGATAAACTTACTTCAGGAGATTTTAATATCGTTTAGGAAGTTAATTTAATGTATCAAAATCGGGGAATAAAAACATCATTTGTATTCTTTGCTATGTTTATGTATGTATATAGGTATATATATGAGATATACATTTAATAATTTAGTATTATAAATAAACTTTAAACAATCACAATTAAATAGGTATCTTTGAAATACTAATGTATATCTAATATAAGTGAGTGTAAAAAGGAAAAATCTTGTAGTAGGTATCTATTGCCTACACAATACTTGGGTATTATACAAATATAATTTAAATATATATTGTTTAAAATATATTATGTATTTAAACTCATTAAAATAACATCACATGAGCTCTTGGATTTACTTTCAAATTAGTCTCACAGACAAAAATAAATAAATTCAATTGCTAATATATAATATTGAATTCTTTACCCTTACTGTTTTTGTATAAATGCTATATATTTTATAATAAAAATACTAGTATCGAAGATGTCGCGAAAGCGATGAAACCGTTCATTGGTTATTTCAAATTTGTAGGTTTAAGTATCATTCGTTTTTTTATTTCTCCAATAAATTAGTAATAATGAATTTGTTATAATAACTTTAAAAATTATTTAATTATGTGTTAAATAAATTTTGGTGATTTTTTTATGTCTGGCTGACTCCACAACGAATATGCGTTTTGCAGTAAACGGCCAGATGTAATATTGAATGATACCTCATTCAAACTTTGAATGTATGAGGTTACATTCTGTATTAAAAAATATTTTCAAAAGGTACTTTCAAATTAATCAATTTATTAAACTAAAATACTAATCTACTTTAATTTATTTAAGATAACTAGATTTCTGGAGGCAATAATCCCATCAGCATCTATACCCTAAGATTTTTCTAGTGCTGTGGGTGTTTTCTGCAAATTTAGAAATGTCGTTTTCGTGATCTACTCTATTTTCAGACGGTGATAATTACAGTATTTTGTATGAAAGCGGCCTCGCCTTTTAGCAGAACATAGAATTGGCCTTACTGCACCAATATCTTATTTTTCCTAAATGGTGGACTGGCTGCTTTTTGCATAAATACGTTCAATTAATATAATAGATTATTCTATTTGTTGTTTATCACCGGTATCTCCATCGATCATATACCCGTCTTATCCTAAGTCGTTTGCTCTTCGCAGAGCAGTCGTGATCACGTTGGCAGTAGGGAAGCACCTCATTAGGATCCGCCTCTATTCCGTTTCTGGAGGCCTCCTGAAGAGAGACGCCAGTCGCCTCTGTCACCAAGTGCGTCCATATTATAGGACTTCTTCCGCAAGAGCGAGTTCCATGTTGTCTCTTCGCTTCGTAACATGGCCAAAGTACCTGAGAAAACGGAATTGCACAGTTGAAGAAAGACGCAGTTCAATACCCAATCCTAGGATCACAGAAACATTAGTCCTATGGGCTGTTCATTGTATCCTTCTTATAGCTGTCTTTCTCTCACAAGTCTATGTTTCTGCGGCGTACAAGAAGATAGGAAAAATTAGGGTTTGGACCATTTTTATTTTTGTAGATTTAGTTTGACTTTTTGTCGCCAAACTTTTTTAACTTCATTCACCAGTAAGTAAGCTACATATTTATAGATATTATTAGACGTATCAATACAGTATCAATAAAATAGAAAGTTGACATAATCTAAACATCAACAAATTACTACAGGGATGGAGAATACCTTAAATAAGGGAATATGGAAGTCTAGGCATTTACAGGGCTTATGACCTGTCATGAGCTGGTTTAAGTGGCCACTTACACACTGTGTAACATTCACCATTTTGCCTATGTTAAAACATCAATATTTCTTCAATTTTTCCATTTGTTGATTTTAGTGAAGTTAAGAGCCGAAACCTTTATTAATGTGAAGAGATTCATCTGACTGAATAATTTCACATACTAGGCAACGCCTGAAAACAATTTTTCAATTTTTAAACTTCTTCTTGGACCAGTTGGTTTCATTACAATATTTGAGTTTGTCCAAATGTTCGTAGACAAAAGACTGGATTTTGTCTACGAATATTTGGACAAACTCAAATATTGTACAAATATTTCGTTTTAAGAATTTCGAGGTACTTCGAGGTAGAGCCTTAACCATGCTCAATTCTTTGCAAGGCATCATTCTAGACAGCATCGCGGACCTGACTTAAAAGAACGACAGAGAAGCCTGGAGGCCGTTTTTGGACATAATATGTTCTAACTAAAGAGCGGACATGAAATGTTGATGATTCTACAAAACCATGTATAGCGTGATAAATTGCCTAACTGATGGGTCGATGTGTCCATATTTCCCCTTAACCTGTAGGTGAATAACAAGTATCCGAACACCAATCATTTGAACAAAGATGTATGATTATTAATTGCCGTGGTCTTAAAATAATGGCTCTATACATCCTCACACCAGTGGAGGAATTTAATAGGTACCTGTATTATTATTTCAAACTTTATAATGATGCAAATTATTACACTCGGATATAATGTAGAAACTATTTTACATTATACATGGATGATGATATATGTATTTGATCTTGATTATAAAGAATGACATGCACTTTTATTCAAAATTATTTAAATTGTGGATACCTATTATTAAAGACATGGATAGGCTCAATTATTTTTGAAAGAAAGATAATTGAAAACAGATACAGGTATTTTACTTAAGCCAGGTGTCTAAGGTGAATTTTATATGGCGGGATGAGGAAGTTCAGTGGTTTTATATACATGTATATGTTTCAATTAGTTAATATCATCGACATATTAATACATAGACGCGCCATATAAAATATTTGTAAAGTGGTGACACGAAAACGTACCCATAGTAACTGAGTTTGTTTATTTATACCAGGGATGTATTCAACCAGCGCGTGCATGTACTACCAAGAATTGGAGGATGCTCATTTTTGTAAAAAAAAAGTTAGTATTTTAATGTTAACAATCAACATTTGTTTTTGGAAAATCTCAATCAGATTTTTCAAATCATTTTGGTTTCGATTCAAAACGTCACACCTGGCTGGTGGCGGTCTGAAGAACGACTAAATACACGTTGGGCATGACTGAGGGTTTGGGCTTGAGTTAAGTGTCATAATTTTTAAGGGCTAGGGCATGTCTATGTGTATTAAAAATAAATGGAAACTAAGCCAAAACTAAAAATATTTTTTTTTATGAGTCGTATTATCATCGCCACAATTTTCGTTTTTTTATTTTTATTACTCTGCGCGTGACGTCACTAGTTCTCTTCGGTGAGTTGTTCTAATTGGTGGGTTGGCTATCCGGAAATAGAAGAACTTGGGACGTAATTTTGAGTAGTTCATTTTTTATGATTTTTTCATACATTTTAGAGAATTTTCGCCGTAAAATTAAAAGCTCTAATTTTTACAGGGTGTAAGAAAACATTTATATTTAATTTTCAGTGCTATTTTATTTCTCATTAGGAATCACTTATTATGTATTTTTAATAATAAGAGTTTAAATAAGTCATTTTCTATTGATGCCTACTATTTACAATATTTATAGGTAGGTATGATGAAAAAGAGATGGTGCTTCATAAAACGATTGTTCGAAATTATGTTCCGAAAAACTCCGAGCGTCGTTGCGTAAACTTGCCGTGCAAAACGCGTAGTAGAGTAAAAAATACTTACTGCCTATGCCAGTTTACTGTGAATTCAAAGCTGTATGTCGCGCTTTTTTATGCTGCTTCACGTTTACTGACTACAAATTAGGTTCCGTAACTTAGGTCGCTTGGAACACAAGACGGGAGCTTAGTGCTGCACCTAGTGTATACAGGTCCCGAGGAATTATTATTTAATTTATTTTTCTTTTATGTAATTATACCTCAATGTTGTTTTTACGTTTTTTATTTTATTCTCGATTCAGTTTGTCGCAGGAGGCAATACTTGCTGTTCACAATGGAGTTTTAGTGCCGACCCCAATGAATGGGAGCTAAGTATGAAATCGGAAAAACAATTTTGCAAGTAGGTTGAATGCGGCCGAAATGCGATCTCTCTGGTGAATGTGTGGTAAAACGATGTATGAAAGGTGCACAAATGCCGAGATCCGTGCACTAGGTAAGGCTGAGACTAGTACTATCGACAAAATCAAGAAAAGGGTGCTGCGTTGGTTGGTGGTACATGTAGAGCGAGTGGACAGCGAAAGAACGGCTAAAAGGATCAACGATGCGAATGTTGGTGGATGCAGAAAATATGAAAGACCGGGAAAGACATGGCACGATCAAATCCAACAAATACTTGAAGATGGACATGTCAAGAGTAGGAATAATCGGCGTGTGTGCATGAGAAGATGTATGAATGTAGAGGGAAGCGAGGTCTTTATGCAAAGACAGAGTGATATGGCGTACTATCCTCTCTGCCTATCTCTGCGGGAAAACAGCGTGATGATTTGTTGTTGTAGTTGATATTTTAGTAGATGTTTTTGATCGGTGTAAAAGGGTAGCCCCTAGCAAAAGCGAATTTCGTTTTCTTTTGAAATAAGAATTCGCCTACCCACAAATAATACGTAATACCTACTTGGTATCTTCTACACATTTAAAAAATGCGCCCTTTTGTTATTGTGCAAGAACTATCACAGAAACATCTAACATAAACAGTTGAGTATAGGGCTATGAATAATCACCATGCATTTGCGTAGTAATTTTATTCAGCCACAACAAGTTTATAGGAAGAAAAGCCACGCCGCGTCCTTGCTTGTTCAGTATTATAATTGATAGAGATTCAGCCGCTTATTTTTATTCCCTACTCAAGCATGTTTGAATAATTCCCTCTCTGAAACCAACTCGCCTTTTATGGCAACTGGGAGGCAAGTCAAGCGTGAATATGGCAAGGAGAAAAGACGAGTAGGTTATAATGGAGTCACTTTCCCAGCGGGACTTTCATTTACTATTCTTAATAATTAATTAAGTAGGTACATACATTAATTTCGTTAATAAAACATATATAATTACAAATGCACAAGTAGTGTGCTTGGTGGAGTTTGAGTTTTTTCTTTTCTTTAAGTTTAAATTGAAATAAGACGCAACCTTTGTCTATTATGTCAACGACTTTGGATTTTAAACTACAAACACAACACTAATAACATTAAAACGACCCCACTTTTGCACACCAAAATGTACCGATTAACTGTACAATTAAGATTACTTGAAAATTGTTTACCTATTGATTTGTCAGAAGTATAAATATTTATCTCTTTTTTTGAAAATGCGATCGTATGATCGAAGCGTATGCTTCTGCTCGATAGACGTGAGTTTTACCCACTAATGTAAGTTTGTAGTATCGTATGCATTTTCCATAATTAATCAACGAACTTACTAATTATCTCAAAAACTCTATCAGTGGGTGATAATTAATAATATGTGCCCTCTTTTCATATAATACGCAGATATGCAAGTAAATGTATTAATTTCGTTAGCGTGGTAAGGGTCTAACGTCTAACCTAATGGTTAGATGTATCTACCTTAGACGCAACGTTTTAAAAAAGGGAATCGTTTCTAAAAGCCACAAGTCTTCGTGCTTAGTGAACTCTGGGCACGACCGAAGGCGAAAGTTTCTCTCTGGTCTCTAACAAGATTGCTACGGGATTAAAGACCGCAGGATGCGGTTATAAGATTGATCTAAATTACCGCAAAGACACGGAGTACTAAAGATATCTACCAAGAAACAATTTGAATCCAAACTGCTTAATGGGAAGTAAAGCGATGAACTGGGATGTAGGTTTATACAAAACATGCTTAGTGGTTAGGTTCATGGAATAGATTCTCTTCTTTTTTACCTCATTTGAATAGAATTAGAATAATTAATTGTTTCAATTTTTCTAGTCTTGATGGGCTATGTTGGTTTAATAATGTAAAAAGGAAACCTATACTGTTATGTTTTTCTTATTATGTATTTTTGTATAATTTAATTTAGTACGTACTGTTATTTGGCATATGATTTATTGCTCCTATTCCTTATATTTCTTACTATAATTGAGTGAATTTCTAGAAAACATAACTCAATTATCATTTCAATTATGCTTTTATATATATATATATATATATTCTTTTTCTGTTGATTTAAATCATGCTCTTATTTTGTGATATTTTTTTTTAACACTACTATATTTTACTATTATTTTGTTGATTTTAATGATACCGCTATTTTGTATATTTGATTATGTGTGATTCCTAATTTGTATAATTTATATTTTAAAAATTATTTCTGAATATCTTTTTTGCATTGTATTCTTTGGAATTTGATTATTTATTACATTTACCTTTTTTTCTAGATTGTGATTCTATGTCATTATAATTTGATCTAATTAATTTTACTATGTATTTTTATTGTTATTTATTGTGGCTTGACACGGGCATAGCCTAAAAAGCCTTAATAAGTTCATAAATATTTAATTTTGAATGAATAAATAAATAAATAAAAAAAAATAAAAAAAAATAAAAAAAATATACTACAAGAGTATGTCTGTTTGCTCTATTTTCCTTCTTGAATATAAACAAAATATTATAATATCCTACCAATTACGAACATTGGCATTTTTCGTTTTTCTAACGTAAAAAAAACGTAGCGAAATTGATTTCAATAATCATTTTGAAAGTTAGTTTCATCCAGCGATCCAAGACACGTTTGTGAACGTATTATTGAAATAAACATTCGGATGAATCTCGCTTGAATTTTATATTGAAATGTAATATCACCTACTTTGATAACTGTTAGATTTATTCAATTGGTCAAAATTATCGATAGGATGATACATACAAAACCAGTTCTTTTAATATTATTAATCTATTTTTACGCTAATTTTTTTTGTGTTTACGCGTATTTATGAGGAAATTTTCTTTTTTAGAACGGGTGCACCGCATTGCAGAGGGCAGCTGCCGATGGTCATTCGGAAGCCGTAGACTTTCTGCTACAGCATGGAGCGGATCCCAATCGGCAGGATACTCTCGTAAGTTAATTAAACAAATAATATTACATTATTACCCATATAGATAATATTAAACATTCACACGGTAACTCTACTTTTTCTTGGGATTTGTTGTATATTTTTTAATGTTGTTAGGTTGGTAGCTTGTTTATCAATTCGTTGTGACTTATCGCGGAAAAATGACGTTACTATTGATATGTTAGTTGGGTATTTTAAAATTATATAGATAACTGTTAATATGATTATATAAGCAACAAGTATGTACCTTGAGCACCGCGCTTCTTCTTCTTCGTTTTTTAATGGCCTTTTCACCTCTCAAGGTACACCGCGCTTGGTGGCTCTTCTTCGTGGCGCTAGAGCACGCGACGAATAAAAACACGAAATGGCTTCCTAGCACTTCTTTTGTTAAAGAAAAAATATGCTCTAGCCGCTGATTTTCATAGAAAAAAATATATTTATACAATAACTATAGATATCAGATATTAAAATTTTTAGACAAGGTAGAACGGAGTCGACTGAACACGACTGACACTTAAAGACAGTAGCAAACTCTTAGCAACGGCTAAAGAAACTGCTCAACATTTGTTGGAGAGGTTTTTTCCAGATGATACTACACAACAAGAAACTTTTGAGCAAATACAAGATAGGAGGATGGCGGATATAATTCCACAAACTGCAAATGATACATCTTTTACAAAAGAAGAAATCGAAGATATCATATCAAATATGAATCCAGATAAAGCGCCCGGAGAAGATAATTTCAATGCGGATATTTGCCTTCATTTATTTAACATTTATAGGTCATTATTATTAAGTATGAACAACGCGTGTCTAAGAATAAACCATTTTCCTACTCAGTGGAAAAGAGCAAAAATCATAATGAATTCCAAACCAGGAAAAGAAGACCTAGAAGATATCAAATCTTATAGACCAATTAATCTCCTTTCAGTTTTTGGAAAAGTGTTAAAAAAGGCAATTGTCAATCGAATTAACTGGCATTTTCATCGAAACGGTAGACTAAGTCTTAAGCAATTTGGATTTATTTCACAAAAATCGACAGAAGATGCTTTAAATGTTTCAGTTAAGATGATACAAACTGTATTGCAAGACAAAAAACTAACCATAACTATGTCGCTGGATATTAAAGAAGCCTTTGATAATGCTTGCTGACCATTTTTATTGTACCAACTAAGTAATAAAAAGTGCCGCATTTGTACCCTTTGATGGCATTAGAGAGCTGCCGGCAAGAAATCTGAAACTAGATGATTTCTGCTCTGTTTTTTAGGCGGAAATATTTGCAATCAGAGATGCTCTTGTGCCTTAAAGAAACCACCAAACCGGTGGAAGCAAATAATGGTTTTGACAGATTGTAAATCAGGAGTTCAAGCAATAGCTGATCGAAATTCAGTCAACCCTCTTATTATGGACATTCATACACATATACACAAACTAAAATCCAGATCACAGAATGTGTATATCGGATGGATAAGGGGCCACTGCGGAATTCAAGGCAACGAAAAAGCAGATGAAAAGGCTCGAGAAGCTACTCTCGTAAAAACAGCTTCTGATTTTGACAGATTTCCTTTAAGTTTTGCCAAAAAGAAAATAAGAGGCAGAACTCTTAAGCTCTGGAACGACCGGTATTTACGTAAAACTACTGGACAGGTAACTAAAATATTTTTTTCAAAAATTTGTCATGCTTTTGATTTCAAGAAAACGCAGCAAGTTGGCTATGAACTGACTTAGCGTTTTAGTGACGGCTTAAATGCTGTTCTAACCAACAACAAATTTTTGGGGGTTTTAACTGTTGTGGGTGCTAAATATCCACCTTGTATTAGAGTCCTTCTAGTTTATTTCAATTATCAAATACAAAATTTTGTCGTGTTAGCAGAAGGGACGGAAATGGTGCGCGGAATACGGAAGTGTCAAATAAAAGCTCTTTGCGTGGCAATCACCGAGCGATTATTTTCGTAAAACACGCGCACAACGAAACCTCAATTTACTCCAATCCAAATCATGACAATGACAAAAAATGGGATGATAGTGAAAATACAATGAAACTACTCTCAATTACCTACCTCAACCCCAGCTCGAGCAGTGATCCCTCAAAACTACTCTGTCGGCTCCACCCCATCTTGTATATATCGTTATAAATTTAGGAAACCCTTGATTTACGGGTTATTTTATTGCAAAGGTACCATACCTCCATTAAAAAAAATTGTTAGGTCGATTCAATGATCTCCCTAATTAGCTTTTTTTTCTCTTTTGTCATAAATTTAATGAATTATTTGATTATGAAACATAAGTTGTAACGTCTAATAATTATTATCAGACGCTCCATTAAAACACTGTTGGCCGGTAGCATGTTTCAGTTGTGGGAGCGACTTGCCCGTATCATTGGCGTAATTACAGCCTGCGTCGCACGGTGTGTATTAAGAAGAATATTTATTGTACAGATCGGAGGCCTCGGGGGTAGAGTTTGTTTAAAGTCTCGTAAATAACTCATCGCTGTGGAACATCGTACCGAATACCACGCCCTTTAGCCTACAAGATGGCCGCGGACTGGGTAAGATTAGCCAGACTCATTATCACATACCATCCTTCGTAGATACCCAGAATCTACCTCCTTACAATAGGAATTCTACAATCTGCCTTGTAGTCTTTAAGTATTTACTTACCCACATACTCACATTAATAACATAAATGCATTGATAAAGAGTTATATCTCATTAACGTAAATTAATAACATAAATGCATTGATAAAGAGTTGTATCTCATTAACGTAGGAAGCTCTTTGCTACGTTGCATTGCAGTGATAAAATGGAGATATTTTACTTGGTACAAACTTAAAAGCTTTTGGTAAACCTAAGTAAATATTTGAAAATGAGATTCAATAATTCACTAAATGTACGGTTTAGGTATGATGAGCAAAGTATGTAGTACCACAAATGTTTTGTGCCAAAGTAATTTAGAAAAAATATAAGCCTCATTTAATAAAAAAAAATAGGTTGACCAATAGTAACATAGTTTAAAAAATTCGAATAAAATTTTCGATTTATGTAGCAGTTATCCACCCGCCTTTTCCATTTTGAAAATTGTTTTTGTTATATTGTTTCAGCACGGCAACACTGCACTACACGAAGCGGCGTGGAAAGGGTATAGCCGCTGCGCGCGCCTCCTATCGGCGCATGCGCGTCCTCACACCCGCAATCGTGGAGGGTTCGCGCCTTTGCATCTCGCCTGTCAAAATGGACATAACCAGACTTGCAGGGAAATCTTACTTGCCGGCTGTGACCCAGATATCCAAAATAATGTAAGACCTATAATAATGTAATTCCAACTAAATTTATCCATAAACAGTGCACGATAAAAGGGGAAATAATATTTTTTTAAATTCCATTCTTATTTCATAGAATATTTAAATTTCGCGCCTTTTTAGTGCGATTTTTGAGTTAATGTTTTTTTCTTTTCATAAATAATAAATCCCCCACGAAGGCCTGAAGGAAATCATCCCCACAATAATATTCACATATTAAAAGGCGTTTACCAGCTGAGGCCAAGGAAAGAAGAGTTTTAATATGACTTTCTTAGGAAAACAGGGTTATTTATCATACCATTGCTCTTTTTTCCGGGAGTCATGGTACACAATATTTGTTTTCAAGCCTGGAGTTATCTCCTCAGTTACCAGCTACCTTATCTATCCACAGTCGTGGTACTGGAAAATGACTCAGCACTCCAGAAGTTGGAGGTTTGCCTGAACTGCAAGTAGCCGCTTCCATACATTGAAACACCCCGTGTGCTTAACCAGCCTTCTAAAGATTGTTCTTAACGAACTTCAAGTTAAGGATTGCAAAGTACCTACTGAGCAATGAGTGTAAATTAATGTGATTAAAAAAATTGTTGTGAAAAATTCCTTATTGTGTGATGTGAAATAAAAAAAATAATTCCACTTTAATAGATTGAATAAATAAAATTTCCTTTTTTTTTTAGTATGGCGATACTTCACTTCATACATCAGCTAGATATGGACATGCTGGAGTTACGAGAATTCTAATTTCAGCTGAATGTCATGTTTCTGACCAGAATAAAAATGGTGACACAGCTCTTCATATAGCGGCCGCAATGGGACGTAGAAAGCTTACTAGAATTCTTCTTGAAGCGGGTTCAAATAAATTTCTTAAAAATAAGCAAACCGAAACTCCAAAAGACATTGCAGTTCGAAAGGAATTACAAGAAATAATTGACATACTCTGTGTTCAATCTTCAAAGTCGCGTAAAGATGGAAAGGCTAAAGAAAAAGCGAGAGAAAAAAGCCAAGACAAATCTCTCGATACTCCTGATGGCCTGGCTGATATATCCAAGAAGAAAGATATTTACGCAAGTCCTAGCAAAAATAAAGAAAAAAGAAAATCTAAAAATGTCCATTTTGAAAGCAACGCCAAACATTGGTCACCTTACGGATGTCATTATTATCCCGATCCAAAAAACTTTCCTCAACCAAATCTAGATTCATTACCCAAAGAGCCCTTAAAGAAGGGAGAACAATATTATTTGGATTTAGCTGGGAATATCTGTAAAGGTCCAGTAGGCGTAGGATATACTTGCTACTGTGCACCCTTTTTCAGACACATGGAAGACAAATTGAATAGAGACAAGCAGGAAATAAAACATCATATAGATAAAGCTCATGAAAAACTCGACCAAAAAGTAACAAACTTAGAATTGAAAACTCAAGGCCAGATTTCGGAGTTGACTAGATGTGTTGCTGCTGAAAGAGTTCTTTGCCGAGAGAGACAACAGCATCTTGAACAATGGTTAACTAGAGGGATAATGTTTAGGGCTTCAGAAAGGGTCAAAAAGATCGGTATGAGTCCACAAGGTTCTGTTGATTTGCCACCATTAAAAAGAACTCAGAGCCTAGAAATGCTTGATGCAACATCAAAAACATGGAATATAATACGGAATTTTAATGATAAAGCTTTTTATACTCAACATCAAATAGATGATTTTAGAAAATCTTTACGAAGTACCTCAAAAAGTGCCGATGTTTTGGATGGAACTTGCATTCCACATTCTAATAATAAAAGTGCCATTAAATCCTTAAACCATAAAAGTAAAGAACCAAGTATATCTTCTGATCGTCGATCAGATAATGATCAGAGATTAGATCAGAATCGTAGAAGCTTAAGATCTTCAGATGCTGCATCAAACTTTAGTTATAATCACAGTAAATTTACTAGAAATGGCAGCGGGTCTTCACATAATGTGACTGCAGAAGTTCATGCCAAACCAATACACAGTAAATTGTCATCTGTAAAACGTGATAGTTCTCACCATTCTGAAAGTGATGACAAATACTCATCACCAAACAAAATTTTCACTAGGGCATCAAGTTTTAGTAATATAAGTGGTAAAAACTTAGAAACTATAAACTTGCCATCTTCTTCAAATACAAATCAAAGTCAATTTCCAAACAATTATCAAAAGGTTGCAGAAATTGTTAAAGATGATTCTACAATTGACTGCGGAGCACAGTTTGCAGAGAATAAAAAGGAGAACAGTACAGTTAACTGTTTCGAGGAAATAGAAAATGATGGTTACATAAGAATCCCAAAACACGTTGCCAGATGTAATGATAATTTTCATGAATCCCCACATTCTCATTCTTTTACTAATGACTTTCAAGATTCCTTAAACAATAGCTCTACCATTGAAATGCATAATACACAAACAAGTGAAATTGGACATAGAAAATCTGTTCATGAATTAGTTGCTAAAATTCAAGAAAAGCAGCTGATGGATGAAATCCATCGAATTTCTAGATCCCCAATCAGAGAACTTAAGTCCCCAGTAAGAAATTTAGATGGATCTATTAGTAGGCCTTTATCCCCCAATTACCTCAATAGTCCATCTAAATCTTCTGTACATGATAATTGGCAAAATAATTCCATTCCACTTAGCGACAGTACTCATTTTAATACGATTGAGCCAATAAATTCATCTCTTATAGTTCAGCCAAGTCCTAGCCAGTTAAGTAATTCCAAACCCGAGCCAAATGTCAAATCACCGAAAAAGTTTAGTTTTCATAACTTAATACCATTTCCTTCGAGAAAAATGTTCAATTTTCAACAAAAATCTGACGGCAATAAATCCGAAAGCAGTGATGAAGAAGATACTCCCATTAGAAGCACTTTAGAACCAGGGTTAATGAAGAATTCAAATTTGCTCACAACCTTACCTCTACCCAATTATGAAAATATGATATCCGGTCAAAATGCCCAGCCACAAATACCACACAAAACAATGATGAATGGACAGTACATTTATAAAGGTAACCAAATGGCTTTGAGAGGAAGTTTGCTTCCAATCCCTAAAGATGCATATTTTCACGACTTACCCAATAGGCAAAGGTTACATGAGAATCAAATAAATCATAGAATTCCTATTCAATATCAATCCTCTAATCATATACATTCCCAACTTCATCCTCACTTCAATAATCCTACTTCATTAAGCCCACCTTGCTTTAATAATTTGGGACCTCCAAATATAAACAGTCCTGATATTTACTCTACCAACTACAGTCGAAGCAGAAATTCTGCTTTCAATTCCAATAACTTACTTAACGAAATGATGCATGACCACATAAACAGGGAATTATCAAGAACACCCCATGGGTATATTAAACACGGTAGCCATAATAACTCTCAAATGGAGATATCAAACCCGGGAGATACAAATATACACCAGGGATATCAAAGGTTTCCCAGTGATAACTTGGATCACAAACTTCATCCTCCTATGGTAGGGAACTTTCCTCCTATTGGCATTGTAACAAATGATGCAAATGCACCTATGGGGGCACAGATGTTACATTCACATAGTCACCCTGTTGAAAGTTTGCCTAACCATATGCATAATTTAGCCATCAACACACATCTCTCTGAATTACAAAGTCAGTTGGACAGGGATTCTCACAATGATTCTGGCTATAGCACTAAAGTTTATGGGAGTTCACAAGGAGCTTCTCCTAGTTTATCGGGTAATATTGATTGTTCAGAGAACTTGCCAAATCAAAAGCCAGGTGTTGCCATAAATAGAGTAGTAAGGAGTAATATAATAAATCCTCCGCATTCTCATATTGGAGCATCCAGTCTCGTATAATTGTTTGCACCTAACAAAAAGTGGCTTTAATGAGAAAAGTACAAGTATCTTATAATATTATGGCTACATACAATTTGTTATTTCCAATAATATAAAAACAATTTTGCTTCCAGACAAATTCAAATAATTATTTTAATAACTATTTTATAAGCAATTAATTGTTTTATTTTCTAAATATTATAAAGAAAATTATATTTTGAAAACAGAGTATGTATATATGTATGTACTATTGTTAACTATTGCAAAATGTATTTATGGTTATTTTACTTAGGATATGGAAATATTTTTGCTATACCTATAGGTAATTAAGAAATATATGTATATTAAGAGAACACCAAGTTAAAATTGATAATGTAATTTATTTATATGTTTAAATTTATTTTTAAAAATTAGTTATAATCAAAATGATCCGAGGTAATGATAAATAAATGAATTTGTAATACAGTATTATTGAAATGACTTTAATTGCTTTTCCTCATACTCACAAAGTGAACTCTCAAATAAAGATATAGATGTATGGAAGAGAGGGGTTGCATTTAATATTTGTGAATTAGCACTATTAATTTTGACGGCTACATAGTCACCTGCACAAATTTTAGTTGGAACAGTCTCTGAAAAAGAAGCTGGAATTTCAATATTGGGGAAAACCACTTTGTTATTTTTATCATTTCTTCCTGCCAACATGGATTCCACTCTTCTGCTTTTTCCTTCTACTAAGATAATTTGAATTTCTCCTATTTGAGCAATATTCAGTTCTTCGGCTCCTTTCCGATATACTTCAATCATCCTCAAAAGTCTATTTTGTTTAGTTTCTGGCGGTACGTTATCTTGGTATCTGCGATGGGCTGTAGTTTTCTGTAAAAAAATAAAAGTGTGAATACATTTTGAAAACACAATAATAAAAAAAATACTATTGTATTGTAAAAATATCAGTAAGATTTGGTGAGTTTAAACTTCTAATACAAATATTACAAGCGAACGTGTTTAAAATAAAATTTTGCCAGCTCACCTCTCTCATGCTGTAAGGAAACAGAAATGCGATATTATATTTGACTTTTTCTATCAATGTTATTGTGTCTTCAAATTCTTCATCAGTTTCATCACAAAACCCACAAATAAAGTCACTTGATAGAGCAACTAAAAACATTCATTGTAAATATTTAAAATATGTCACTATGTATTTATTTATTTACGTACATTAGTTTATTGCACATTATTTGAGACATAAGTCTCAACTCCATGGGACTAAAAGTCCTGTGTTATCATGGGACGAGCAATTAGTTGACACAGACATATGAGTATATCACCACAAATAAAGGATCAGAAACACAAAAAATAATTTTAAAAAACATACATATGGCACATCAATATGGTAAACAGTAAATTTAAACATTCGGAAAATCATCAAGGAGTTTCCCACTCAAATCCCTTCCACTAAAGAAAATCCAGTCATTATCTGTATATAGATTCAAAGAACACAATAATTTAAATCTAATACAAAATAACAATAATATAGTTAAATTTTCATAGTTTGGCAATGATGAAGTAAAAACAAATTTGCAGTGAATAGGCGTATAAAAGCTTATGTTTGTATATAGAGCTCTTGAGTAAATTATTGGTATATTGTACTAGAAGTCAAATGATATTTCAAAAAATGGTTAAAGGATAATCTACGTTTAAGAAAATATCTGTTAAATAGAACCATCTTTAATGTTAAACTAATTTTCACTGCAAAATCAAATGTTCCTATTATTATTATGCCCAAGAAAATATTTTGAACAATTTTAGGTATAGGTGCCTGATATTCAACACATATATGAAAATATATCCTGCCTAAAGACAGGAGATTCGAGACCTGAAATAAAGAACCTCTGTACATTGTAAAAATAGTGAAATAAATAAAATGAAAAAAAATATCACAAAACTACCTCATTATATTTAAATAAAGATTTCCATAATAGCGTTTATAGAAAATACTAATTTAATTATAGCATTAATTAAAATTTCACATACAAAGCACTTCTGAAAAGATTTTACACAATACATTATGGTTAAGTGTAAATTTTTAAAAATGTAACATAAAAAATATTTTTTTCAACAAACCATTTGGAATGGTATGCCTTACATGATCTATTAGATCTAAGTAAGCTTCTCTAGTATATCCCCTTCTCATTCTTTCAAGCACTGCAGAGTTACCGGATTGAGCAGGTAAGTGTAAAGATCTACAGATGTTTCGGCGGTCTTTTATTATCTGCAATACCTACAAAAATATTAAAAGACATGTATTGCATACTAAACTGACATAATCTATGGGCAATACTATTTAAAATGGTATTCAGATCAGTGTTTACCTCATCCGGAAAGTCTTTAGGATGTGGGGAAGTAAAACGAATTCTCATATCAGGGCTGATTTCAGATACTTTATCTAAAAGATCAGCAAACCGAAGACCACCTGTCTTCACTTTATAAACTGTTTTGAATCCTTTGACAAGTTTTGTTGCTTCAGGCAAGCTGTCATTTTCTGATAAGTATCTGTAACTATTTACATTTTGTCCCAATAAAGTTACTTCTTTTACTCCTTGATCAGATAGCTGCTTTATTTCTTTTACGATTGAGTCAATAGGTCTGGAGCGCTCTCTACCTCTGGTAAAAGGAACGATACAATATGAGCACATGTTATCACATCCCCTCATAATGGACCTAAAATTAATGTAGTATGACTTACTATAAATGTTTAGATATCTTTATGTTTATGTTAATTACATCTATAAAACCTACACAAATGCTGATTTCAAATCACTGTTAAGTCTCACTGGCATGATGTCAGCATAAGTTTCATCAAGGGAAAGAAGAACGTTTACAGCAGTTTGATTATTTTCTGTTATTGCCAATAGTCTTGGTAAATCTTTATAGCTATCGGGTCCAGCAACTGAAATGATTATTTTCATTTTAAATTTCAATTATAAACCTGTATTTTATTGCACACAAAAAATGTTTTTAAAAATTCACTTGAAATCTAAAAAAAAACATTGCAATAGTTATATCTTGAGCATGATATAAATTTTTGTACTCGACTAATTCAGGTATTATTAATTATATTAGTAGCATCATGATATTATTATTTACTTATGATAATATTTAGAGCAGACATTTTATAAAAACACAGACTGATACATGATTGCAACTGCATTCTTCCACGAATGTTCTTGTAGACAAATATTATGGCACCATTTAACCAATTATAATTAATTAAACTTCTAAGGGGAAATTCCTTCTTTAGTTTATTTTTTTTCCGTGAAAAATTAATTTTGCATTTGCAAAAGAATTCAGTAAACATTTAATATGATAGCCTTTTAGAAATGAAAAGGCTAGTACGGAAATAAGTACCTACATAATATTATTTATGTTATTTGAAAAATTTATGTACAATCCATTCAACTCTTTAATAAACTTAGCTTATGTGAGTGTAACAAAAAGTTTTCATATAAATCATTCAAACATGAATGCAAAAATTGCATGTTTACTTGGTTCACCGACAGACACTAGTATTTAAAAAAGGTTATTAAACATTCTAACGCACTGTAATTAACTCACCAATATCTATTGCTTGCTCTTTTTCAAGCAGTTGGTGTTTAAGACGCTCAGCCATGCATCCAAGAATACCAATTTTTATAGGATGTTTTAATTTCGACTGCCTTCTTTTTAAACCTCTCAAATAATCCAGACGGTTCCATATCTTGATTTCAGCACTATCTCTAATTGCACAAGTGATAACTAATATAACATCAGCTTCTTCAATTTTGTCAGTTTTGATAAAACCATTTGATTTTAAAATAGACCAAACAATTTCAGTATCATTAACATTCATTTGACAACCATAAATATCAAAATAAACTTTTCGTTGCATAGAAGACATTAAATTTTTATTAATGTATGGGATATAATCTTCTACTACATTAATAATCTTATTAGACGATGGAGTTTCAGATGATATAAAATCTGATAAACCTGGACCATTATGTATTTTTTTCATTAAATCAGAATTTAGTCTTTTTGGAACTTCCTTTGATCCACCAATAGTGGAGCAACATTGTTCCCGTGATTTTCTAAACAATAAATTTGCATTTTTGTATGTTAATCTTCGTGCAATATCTAATAAGAAAGCAGTATTCATTTTCATTTAACGTCTGCTTTAATTAAAAGATATATCTGGAATCAGAAAAAAAACAGAATATTATAAAGTTATTATCTATTCATAAAAAGTGAAATGAATAAAAGAGACATTAAACATAAATATATATGGTTAGTACACATTTATAAATACATTCAAGTTAAAAGTCACATGCGTACATTTTGTATTTAAATCTATAAACAAAATGCAGGAAAACAATAATTAGCTGTACCATGTTACCTAGCATTAAAGTATTTGTATAAATTTTATGTTGAAAGCACTAACTTTGTGGTAATTCATTATTATAAAATAAATAGAACAACTTTGTTTTTAATAACTAATTTATTATTTTTTCACCGACCGGTTTCAAAGCAAACGAGCTTCTTCTTCAAAATAAATATTTTAAAGTAAATCACCACTTCTCAAACGTATCAAATTATGGCGACGTTATGTGGATGATGTTTTTTGTTTATTTACAAGGTCGGACCCAGAACTTTCTTAATTTCCTAAATTCATTATGTAAAGAAATAAAATTTAGTTTAGAAATAGAAAAAGGTAAGAAACTAAACTTTCTTGACTTGTCTTTAACAATACAAAAATAAAAAAATATTTCGATATCTACCATAAACCAACATATACAGACACAATTATTCATAATTCTTCAAATCATCCGATTGCCCATGAACATTCCGCCTTCTATTAAATTAAACATAGGTTAATTAACATTCCACTAGATGATACTAATTTAAAAAAGAACTGAATACAATAAAACATATAGCTTATAATAATGGATATAATGAGAACTTAAATGATAAAATATTAAATCAAAAACAAAAACGCAAACTTAAAAATAAATATTTATATTCTACTACCGCAGTAAATAAAACAAACCCACCTAAAAAATAGAGGTGGATTATTTTTATAAATGGCATTTTTTCCAAACAATTATCTAATTTCCTACCATCAAACATTAAACCTGAATTCTACACAACTAATAATATAGGAACATTGTTAAAAAATCACAAAGACAGTGTCCATAAATGTAATAAATCATATACCAATTAAATTGTAATGATTGCGATTCAATCTACATTGGAAGAACTAAAAGAAACTTCAATATTAGAGTAAAAGAACACTTAAGGTGCCTAAATAATAATAATTTTTCTAAATTCGCGAACCATCTGATAGAAAATAATCATAATTTCAATAAAGACGCTGGATTAAAAGTATTAAAAGAATTAATATATTTAACTTCACGTTGAAAATAAAATATTAAAATTACATAACATAGAAATTAAAAAAGCGATTCATAATAAGAAAAAAATAATTGATAACCCAATAAAAAAAACTTTTTTAGTCCACTCCTGTCTAGCTTCGAAAATATTCATCTCAAATTACCAACCTTTTAGGGGAAAAAAAGATTTGATTTATTGGCTCTACGTGTAGTATTTAGTAAACATGAAAAAAATAAATAGGAAATAA
Source organism: Micrasema longulum (assembly GCF_059751315.1). Taxonomy (NCBI): domain Eukaryota; kingdom Metazoa; phylum Arthropoda; class Insecta; order Trichoptera; family Brachycentridae; genus Micrasema; species Micrasema longulum. Next base: position 102,126 of record NW_028279284.1, read on the forward strand.
TTAATTAGTTACGTAAACCTTGACGAAGAAGCTTGTTTGCTTTGAAACCGGTCGGTGAAAAAAAAAAAAATAGTGGTTCAAAACCACAGAATAATAATGCGCCAAACTATATTACTCTGAGTTAAAAACAAAGTTGTTTTATTATTTTATTAAATAATTTGAGTTGATAAATATCAAATGACAGTATGTCCACAACAATCCACCACAATATCCATGTGAACCTACTAGCTTATGAATTGAAACCAAGTTTTTTGACAGTGTTTTCATTGTAATAATGAAGACATGTTTAATAACACTTTATAAATTATTTCCTACAATAAAAGTTATGTAATCTGTCTATTTAATTCTGTACAATTTCTAAGGTATTTGGGGTATTATATAGAAATAAACTTTGTTTAATATAGTTTAAATAGTAAAATCTCCATTTTTTCCGTTTTAAAATAATAATACTAATGTGGACAAAATAAAATTTGATGTGTTGCTCCTCAAATTATGTTTGAAGTGGAATTAAGACAATTTTTATGCAGCAAGGACTATGAATATCGTCTAGGTATATTTATTCACCGGGTTATAGTCCCATAGTAGTGTTGAAAACTCACGATACTATTACAACACGATTCCCATTTTTCCAGCACAAGTTATTTATGACTTTTAAGAAATGTTCTGAAAATTGAAATATTTGGGTAAATAACGAGAACTTTGGAGGATTTTGGGCCGGTGGCGCCATTGGTCCGTACTTTTTTGAAAACGACGTTATGACCCAAATTGAACCATATGGACCTAGACGACATGTGGTTCCAGCAGGACAGCGCTACGTGCCACACAGCGGACGCCACGATTGACATTCTGCATGAGCGATTTGAGAATAAGGTTATCTCTCGCAGGGTGATCTGAATTAGCCAACGAGGTCAGGCGATTTGACCCCTGCTAGACTTTTTCTTGTGAGGTTTCTTGAAGTATCAGGTCTATGCAAATAAACCGCAATCGACCAATGCCCTAAAGATGAACATAACACAGGCCATCGCTTAAATTCAGCCCGATCTACGCGGAAGAGTCATTGAAAATTGGACCACTCGGATCCGTGCCACCGTAAAAAGCCGAGGCGGGCATTTAAACGATGTCATATTTCACAGTTAATGACACATATGCACCTTTCAAATAAAAAAAGATTTTTGTTAATACCTCACACGCAACTTGTTTTATTTCATTTCATTATCTACCCGCTCTTATTGAAAAACCCTCAAGTAATCTGAATGTTAGGTATTAAGACTGATTATTAATTTATTAAACATGCTATTTTGTGAACATTATTAGTCTAAATTTAGGGAAACCAATGGTTCCATGCGTTCTATGAATGGATCGCGCATGGTAACTACTTATAAAATGAAACAAGTTAATATGAAGATGGCCATCTTGAAAATCCTTGAGCATGTTTGTACTAAATATGTATAAAGGAGTAAAACGTATATTTCTATTGGACACGGACTTTCTACGTAATTTATATGCTTTTACTATGGTGGTATAATTAATAGGTAACGAGTGTTTTCATTTTGAAATTATGTGTGAATTAGTTTAGAATCAAATAAATAAACTAAATACAATAAAATAAAACTCTAAGCAGTTAAACAATATTTAATAGAGTGGGTGTAAAGCTAGGGTTTCCTAGGACAGCGGTGCCCGTATTTTAACGGCCGTAGTGAACAGTGATGCGGTTGACAGCCGTCGTAACGGTGACTAGAGTGTGGTTTCCTATAAAAATGGTGTTGATAACACCGTTAAAAAATAAAACCACTCTCTATTCACCGCTACGACGGCTGCCTACCGCATCACCGTTCACTACGGCCGTTAAGATACGGGCACCGCTGTCCTAGGAAACCCTAGCTTAATTGACATTATTCTGACATTAAAATTTTATTGCAGGTAGTTGGATACAGATATTTTATACATTGCATACACACATAATGGGTTGAACAGACATATTATTGTATTATAGATAATGTTAAAGATCCACATACTTTTACACTATTCCCATCAATTTTATGCATCTACCTAACAAATGTCCTTACAATCCCCAATACAGGTATTATTTACAACATAATACACATGCCTACACAGTATAAGGATACCAAAATAAATAAATACGCGTAAATGTTAATTAAAGAGTTCGCCTAATTTATACCAATAAAAGAAATATTATTTATAATATCGCAAGATGCATCTAATTTACAAGGTAAGTACTATTATTATTATAAAAAAGTAAGGTAAATTTGTAAAGAGAGGCTGGCAACTGGTAATAATTATTTCGTAAGAGTCACCGTGCAAAGCGTTCTCAATTCTACGAATCCAATAAGTGAAAATGAGCGAACGCGATTTGGAAGATAATCGTAGCAGAGGTACTGCAAAATATATAACGTGCTTTTTTACTGTTTTTATTATTGTATGTGCTTAATTTGGTACCTGTTTTTGTTAATTATCGGACTTCAAGCACTACGAAGATATGTCAATCTGACAGCGTTGCCATACTGTTCTCAACATTCCCGAGAAATTGCTTTCAGAAATGACTTGTTTATGTTTTTAGTGATTGGTTTTCGTTTTCACGTAAATATCTTCATTTGATCTTATTTTGCCAGTGTTTCATCTTACCAGGGTCTTCCAGATCCGGTCATAAAAGCAGAGGTGACCGTTACCGCAAAGAATCCGATGGCTCTTGGGATAATGAGAGACGCTCTGAAAAGCGAGGAAGACGAGACAGGAGCAGGTCTCGTGACAGACCGCGGCATCGTTCCAGGTCTAGGGAAGATAAGATTACCTCCAAAAATAAAAGAGAACCAGGTACCTAACTTAAATACATTTGTTGCTTGCTTTCTAGAATGGGCATTCTTTGCTGCGATTACATGATTTGGATGTTCTAGATACTAACGTGAGGGAAATGTCCATAAGTCCTCCTAGAGATGAAGGACAAACATCAAAAGATACTTTAGAATCTTCCCTACCGTCAGCATCCAGGATTAGTAAAATATTAATTGGATTCAAGAATACAGCACCCAAGGTATTATGATATTATCATGTCTGTCTTCCTCAGGGTATAGCAGTTAGCCCATTTGGCTACCACATTTGAGGTTCTGCATTTGATTCCTGGTTATGATTACATAAATTATTTAAAAAAAAACATTTTTTCACTATAATATTTCATCTGATGTGACTGGATAACCTTACCTAGTGTTGTCACAATATTGTCTTATTGTTTAATTGTAATATATGTTGTAATATTGTTACCTCGGAATTGTACCTCAGCAGTAAGTAAACTTACATGTCGTAGGGTAATTACTGCAGCCGGCCTCACAGGTGTAAATGTCAGTTCGTTTGCCTACCATGAAAGAGGTCTCGGGTTTGATTCCCGACATGGTTGCCATGAAATATTTATTTAAAAGGGTGTTTTCACACTAGAATATTTCATAGTCCCTGAGCTGGTAGCTGAAGCGTTAGACTGATCACCTTACCTTCATGTAACAAAAATGATCAAGATACGGCTGCGATTGGTGTAACAATCCAGTGCCCTATTGAAAGGGAATAATGATGAATTACTGCAACTGGTTAACTTTAAAATCAGAATTTTGGAGTTAACCACTGAAAACACATTTTTATATGAATGATATAAATAGTCGTGATCTATTTTAATAATATTATGATGATTTGAATGCACCACTTGTCTATTTGTAGTATTCATGGAGGAGGATACAAAAATGTGTTTTTTGTGGTTAACTAAAATATTCTGAAATCGAAAATTTATTTATTTATTATATTATATACATAAAATTATACATTCATACAAAGTTGCTTTGACAATCTAACTAGGGTTATTTATTTATTATTGTTATCTATGCTTGTAAAGCGACAGCCCTTAAAGGTTCTCTTTATTTTTGGAAATAGGAAAAAGTCACACGGAGCCATGTCTGGCGAATATGGAGGCTTGGGCATCATCACAGTATTGTTTTTGGTCAAAAATTCACAAACTAGCAATGAAGTGTGAGCAGGTGCATTATCATGGTGCAAAAACCATGAATTGTTTTGCCACAAATCTGGGCGTTTTCTTCGGATTGCTTCACGCAAACGGTGTTAAACTTGTAGGTAGTACTCCTTATTGTCCGTTTGACCTCGTGGCATGAAAAATGCACTATGCCATTAAAATCGAAGAACACAGTGAGCTTCACCTTCACGTTCGAACGTACTTGTCGAGCCTTTTTCGGTCTTAGTGATCCAGAATGCGTCCACTGGGACGATTGAGCCTTAGTTTCGACGTCATATCTGTAAACCCATGTTTCGTCACCTGGTATAACACGTTTCAGTAATTCTGCATCGTTGTTGACTTCATTTAGTGACATTTGAGCAACTTCCATTCGCCACTGTCTTTGTTCAAAACTCAGCAATTTTGGAACAAATTTTCCTGCCAAGCGTTTCATACCCAAAACTATTTGAAAAAAAAATCATGGCATGAGCCAATCGATATGCCAACATCATCGGCGACTTCTCTGATTGTGATCGGCGATCGTTTATAACCATTTCACTCACCTTTTCCACGTTTCATAGGTTTTTAATGTGCTGGGGCGTCTGGGCTGTTCATCATCTTCAACGTCTTCACGGCCATCTTGGAAACGCTTATACCACTCGCAAACTCTTGTTTTATTCATAGCAGACTCACCATAGGCCTTTGTTAACATTTCACACACTTAATTGAATTTTTTACACAAAATTGAACAAAATGATAAAAATTCTTTGATCCATTTTTTTTAACAAATGAAAATTGCCGAGCTCATAAAAACACATCTAAACTTAGCGGCTGCCACAGACAAAGTAAACAACGAATACAGCTGAAAATTTAAGCATACTTCAGGGGCATGTATACCCACATAGTAAAATTGACAGTCGGACTCCCCAAACCTGCAAAATTTAAAAATCCCCATTATTTTTTTTTATATTAGTAAAATAACATATAGTGAAAACAGAGTAAAATGTAATGAGGATTTTCAAAAATTAAATCAATAATTCATCAATAAAAAACTAAAGTTACCTAGTTGTAGTAATTACCCTGCGATATATCAATAGATATTTTTTAACTATTTTAAAATCAGTTTTCCACAAGCCTACATTTTCCATATTATTCTCATTAATTTTAGATTGTGCTATTCACATCTGTGTTGTCATTAATTACACTTATATTAATATTCTATCGATCGAGTAATGCCGCACTATTTTTACAGCATAATTATTTATCATTTGATACACCTACCACATAGTTATTATTTTTTTATATTTTATAATAGCATATTGTATAACTTTAAGTTACAAATCTTTCTTATGATATACAATCTTCTTATCAGTCTATTTATCTCCACTGCTGGCTATAGGCCTCTTCCAAATTTTTCCATGCTTCTGTTCTGGGCACTCTGTTTCCACCCATGTCCCATGAGTTCAACAATGTCATCAGTCCATCTCCTCTGTGGTCAATCCACTTTCCTTTTTTTTTTCTTCGTAGGGTCTCCAATTCAGTGTTCTGGGGGTGAACCTGTTAACTTCTTGTCTTGCAACATGACTCGCCCACTGCCTATTTGTCTTCCCACTCTTTCTGCAATATTGGTAATCTTTGTACGGCGTCTTATTTCCTCATTCCTTATTCGGTCTTTTAAGGAGATGCCTAACAATTGTATTTCCATAGACCGCTGAGTGCACTTAAAACTTATAAATATTACATTTTCAGACTCAGCCCATTAAGATAGAATTGAATGCTCCACCATTACAGACAACTGCGTTGGTTAAGACGGCTGCCCAAGTTGCTTCCATCTTTAATGATGGCAGTGATGAAGAACCCGAAGAAATGCCGGCAGAAGCAAGAATGAGAATGAGAAATATTGGAAGGTATGGAATTAATGTTGTATTTTAATAGCCTTTAAGATACCGGTGATGTTTTCCTTAGTGGTTATTCTATGTATTGCTCGCTCTTCTTACATTTTGGACAGCATTCAAATGCTGAATTTGCTGAAGATCACTAAAAAGGTATTTACTTTAAGCCAATCCGCCATGATTATTAATGCATAATGTGTTCACGTAGTACACTATTTAATTTTGTAATTTATGTAAATATATATTTTTTTAATCATATCAAAATTAAAACACTTTAGTTTGCTTATAATTTATTTAAAAAATAAAATGCAAATTTTCAATAATTATTGAAATTATTTTTATAACTATAGTGCTTTTTGAATAAATTTCGGTATGAAAAATATAATTAATGATAAACCTGCAAATCCCCAGTTTCATGGTTTATGGCTTAAATAATATTGCCAGCTTTGAGTGGGTCGAGAAAATACATTTAATTTTATAATCTAAATAAAACAAAATAAGAAATTATAACAAATACTTATGCATAAACAATCCAACATTCTCAAAATAAGGTTTGTATACCTACCTACTATAATACTCTAATAATGGTCTACTGCAATTATATACGCAGAATTCTGATTTGTAGGTAGTTAATCTTTAATTTGCATAAAATTTGAACTACTGTACTCTGTCAACGATTTATTGAATGTTTATTTTAGAGACACTCCTACATCAGTTGGACCGAATTCATTTGGAAAAACAAAACATGGATTTTGTGATGAAAAGGCTATTTTCCAGAAAAACTTAAAAGAAGCAATGGAAAAAGTCAATCCAACTTCAAACCCAAGCTCTAAATTTTCCATTTCATCATTTAGGCTAAGCAAATAATATCTTAGCTTTAAATGTTTTTTTTTATTGAAGTAAGTTATTTAATTTGACAGTTATATTCCTTAGTTTTAATCAGTTCAATTTAATTAAATCATTTGTCAAACTGTTTGAAATTTTATGTGCATAATTTATCATACAAAAAGCTAATTAAAAAAAGTACTTTTATGTTTTGAATTATTGTATTTCAAATAAATGGTTTATTGTGAATTCAACTCTTGTTTAAAGTTTTAGTGGACTAAGCATGATTTAAAAAAAAATCTTGAATAAAAAGACAGTTTAGTCCCTTTCTGAGACTTATTATTGGCATGTGTATAATAAGCAAATCAATAATAATTATGTATTACAAAAACTAATACATATAATCATTCAAAATGTTTATACTTTCATTAAGTTATACGTCAAATAAAAAAGTGTAAATATAAACATATTATGTACACGCAAGTACCTTGCATGCAAATTGTAAACTTTATATACTCAATTAATGTAATTGAATACATTTTAAATTAATTATGACAAATTCCAGCGAATTTTAAAAATTCCCTTTTTTTTATTAATTTCACCACAGATACATAATTAAACTTCTGAAATTAAAAGCTCCTCTGCCAGTGGTAGCAAGTCCCACCGACAGCCAAGAGGGATGATTGAGTTAGTTTTTAGTTACCATCATCATCCAAAGGTGGACCATGACAATAGTATCTATGAATTTGCTGCATAGCCCCACTTGTTACAATTTATTTTTTGCTTTGGTTGTGCGTTTAAATATTTTGTACAAAATTAAAACACCAGAATAGAATGTGTTAAAAATTGATTAATTAAACCATAAGTTTGAGGTGTTGGCAAATTGAGATTTGCATAGTTTTAAGGTCAGCAACAAACCATTTAACTGACTGGTAAATATGTACGGACAAAAATTCATCGCACTCGCTAAATTGGCAACAATGAATTGAACTTGATATACAAATCGTTCATTGTCTATTAGTTTGCATATCCGATGAATCCTCTTCACTTTTAGGTATAAACATAATTTTATATTCTTAAATTGTACATACACCGCAAGACAAATAAATTTACGAGTTCTCAAAAAAAACTAAAATTGACATATAATGAATTATTCTTGATATTTAATTAGTTTTTTTTATATTGTTTGACATATGTGATGACTACTCGTTATTTCAAGGTTAAAATAAAAAATCTTACTCATGAATTGTACTTAGAAATTGCCATTATATATCAGGTATCAGATTACCCGAACCTTAGAGACCCATAACGGTTCATTTATGGTCGAGTGTTTGTGATGGAATAATAAAAGACATGTTATTTTTTAATTCATATTTAAGAAGTAGGTTCTTATCGCTTTATTTTAAATTAAAGTATTTTACATTTAAACATATTTATAACATTTAAAAATATTTAGTACTTAGTGAATTCACCTTTATTTTTTATAACATGTAAAATTCTATTATTTAGAGAAGCGTTAAGCGAATCTAAAATTTCTGATGTTATTTCTTCTTCCCAAACTTGAATTAAGTTTTTTTTTAATTCCTCAATGTTTTTTGATTTTTTTTTCCCGACTTTTTTTTTCATAATCGCCCATAAATTTTCTATCGGGTTCAAATCAGGGCTATTCCCGGGCCACGTCAACGATTTTAAGCCAATTTTCTCCTTGAATTCATTGATCTATAAAAAAACAATAAATTATTTATCATGTGGTCACAAAATGCATTTAAAAATATATATATTTGTACTCACAGTGCGGGCTCTATGGCACGGCGCAGAATCGTCCTGAAAAATTGGGTCCGCGGTATACTGCGTAATGTCCTCGATTGTTGGAATAATATGTTTTTTTAACACTTTTTTGTACTGAATGGCATTCATCGTACCCTGTACAAAATTTAGAGGTCCTAAACCGTATGCTGTCATGCACCCCCAAATCATCACGTAGGGTGAATGTTTAACGGTTCGAGTGACGCACGACGGATGATATCTTTCCCCACGTTTTCGTCGAACTATCTTTCTGCCGTCTGGACCAAAAAGGCTGAATTTTGATTCATCAGAGAAAACAACATTTTGCCAATCCTCCAAGGTCCAATTCTGGTGCTCTTTCGCCCAATCCAGTCTAGCCTTCTTCATTTTGTCCGTAAGTAATGGTTTCTTTGCGGGACTCCGTGCTTGGAAACCATGCTCCAACAGCCGCCTGGACACTGTTTTTACTGAAAATGTTGATGTGCTGGTAGACTGCACCTCTGCGTGTATTTCAGGTGCCGTTAAAAATCGATCGCGCATAACAATTTTTTTTATTAAGCGATCATCTCGGGCAGATGTCACGCGCCCCCGTCCGCTTCCTTTTTTCCGTTCTATGGATCCAGTTTCTTGGATTTTTTTTAATAAAAACCTCACTGCACCTTCTGAATACCCAACTCGACGAGATATTTCACAATTAGATATGTTTTCTTGCGACAATGTGATTATTTTGGATTTTATCGCAATCGACATTTGCTTTGCACTTTCCATGATTGTTGTGTTATGTTCACTCAAACGCGGGTAAAACAAGACTGTTGAGACATTTTAAAATGTAAATATTGTAGAAAGGTGACACATAGTGTCCTTAATTTATTAAACAAAAGAAAGAGGTATCGATAAAGGATTTCTTAGAAAAAGGGTTCAGTAAAGTCAAGGGGCGCGGTAGCAGGTAAACTCGTAATTTTTTTTGTCTTGCGGTGTAGAAATTACCTTTATATATAAGGTAAAAGATTACCCGACCCTCGACTACAAAGAGTTGATTTGGGTTTCTTTGAAGGAACGATTGAAAGATTATTGATAAATGGTTTCGCAGAAGAGGGTTTCACTAAAGTCAAAGGGTGCAGTAACAGATAAATGCGATGATTTTTTGTCCACGTTCATTATAGTCTTGACTTAAAAATTTGATTTATTTTAATTTTTTTACTGACGAAATTAATAATAATAATAATCGTGAAATGATTTCACATTTTAAATTTAAGCAAGTTACACAGAAAATGAAACTGCACAGAGACAGTCTACAGCATAATAACAAACAATAAAAGTTTTCTCTAAATACAAAACTTTACTTATGCAGTGAGAAATTTCAGTGTTTTTTTATTATTTGTTGATGGGCTATCAAACTAAGCTTAAATATTTCAGAAAAATATTTTTATGTATTAGCGCTATGACTTTTTAAAGTTTGGTAATTATTTAATTACTCCTCCCGTGACGTCACAAGTTCTTGTCTGTGAGTTCTGCTGATTGGTTAGTTGACTTCCCGGAAACTTTAAATCTATCACAATACTCTTATTATTGGTTGATTTGGAAGAACCTGTGATTTAGTTCAAAGTAGTTTATTTTTATGAATTTTTTCATACATTTTTGAGAAACTTTGTCATGTAATTAAATGCTCTATCTTTTTCCGCATGAAAACTGAGAACTTCCTCATTGAGAATATAGATTTTCTGCTTTTGAATTCTGAAATGAATGTAAAACAAGAGTTATTATCTTTGTCTGCAGTAAGTACACTGTATTCTGAAATATCCAATATTGGTCAGCAACAATATTTTTTTTACTTATTCTAGCATGTATTTCAAAATATTCTTTAGCTTTAATATAACCGTGTTACGAAATATATGATATACAGTCTGTATATTTGCAAAGATATTGAACTCTGTATTTAATTAATTCTAATATGAAATACCTACATACTGCCTTTCATCACCGAATCTAATATAAGTATTTCAAAAACTGTTGCCTTGTAACATTATTTTACAAAACTATCAATTATCATAGTTAGATTCTAAAATAAGTAATTAAATAGAAGTTGATAATATTTCAATCAAAAACATATTTCCATAAAAATATTATTTTGGATGTTTGTAGCAATAACTTTGTAGTTCATTGTAATATTTTAAAGGTATAAATAAAATGACTCTGTTTTATGAACCACTTTTTATTGTCACAACCAACTAGTTTCGGTAACTCACGTTGCCCTCTTCAGGGTTATATAATACATACGTAAGGTGTAACTTAAATACAGTAGGTAATATTTCAAACAAAAAACAAAACATTCATTGTAAATTTTTATATTCAAACAACATAGATTTAAATGACAATAAACGATGGAGGAGATTTTTGTATGGTAACAATTTAAGCAACCAGATTTTAAAAGATTTTCCCAGCGACGTAAGACCAGCATTCTACACAAATAATAATATAGGAAATTTGATTAAAAATACTTAGGATAGAACAAACAAATTGGATAAATCAGGGGTGTACAAACTTACTTGCCACGATTGTAGAGCATTTTGTATAGGAAAAACATCGCGGTCATTTAAAGTTAGAATAAGAGAACACATGAGATGTCTCAACAATAACAATTTTTCGGAATTTGCTGGACATATTTTAACAAATAATCATTCATTTAATTTTAAAGATGGAATCGAAATACATATTACATTTAAAAAATAAAACTCATTAATGAAATAATTTGGAAATTCTCGAAATAAAAAAAAGCCGTCAAACAAAATTTCAATATTATAAATAATCAATTAAACTTAAGTCAAAGCCCAATTTTTAATGTTTTCCCTGCAAAGTCTAACCCTACCTTAAATAACCCATCCCCTACCCCTACCCCACCATAAACACAATTACCCCCTCCTCAATCCTTATCGACACCCACTGTTCACTGTTTCTTTTATGTATGTATATTTAGTTATTATATAACCCTGAAGAGGGCAACGTGAGTTGCCGAAACTAATCGGTTGTGACAAAGTAATTTTATTTATCCATAAAAATAGTTCAAGTCTTGGAACCGGCTATGTGCGTAAATAATTTCAGTAAATACATTTAATAAAAATTTGCCAAAAAATCTACATATATATTATTCCCTTTTAACTGGCTATGTATATTACGAGTCCATGAATGGTTTTTAGTAAACATTGCTATGTGGTATGTTAATTTTACTGTGTGCTTTTAAAATCATAAAATAACTGTGATTAGACCACGTGACATGAATTTAGAACGAGAGTTGCGTTTTAAATAGACCATATGCTTGAGTATTGCTGGTTACGTTTTTCGCTTCAACTAATTTTTAAGCGCTGAAGTTGATGAATCTGTAAATCCAATTTGAAGTAATTCTAACATAAATGGAGACACAACACCAAATTCAACAAATGACATCTGGAATACTGTAATGTAATGTCAACTGTACCAGTATAAAATCCTAGAAAATAATGACTTGCAGGTTCATGGTAAAAAATACTGAGGGATCAAACGTAATGGGAATACGATCATCCGTATAGAGCTGAGCGAAAGGTTGTTTACAAAAAAACAAGGAAAAATCAGATGCACTTTTAAATAACAGAATAAGTAAATTATCACAAAATATCCATTATCATGAATTTTAAAATATAAAATAAAATAATGGCTCAATTTACTGGTAATCGAAATAAGATATTTAGATTTCATTGCTATTTACATAAAAATACTGGAAACAACGTTTAAGATTGTAGAGATCTTTTCTAGCAATATTAAAAAAAATGATGTTCAATCAATGGAAAAAATGTATGATTCAGAATAAGTATACAGGGGTCGGCACTCGAAGTGTTACCAATTAAAAATTCTGTAATTTTGTCAATTTGGATTTTTTCAATTTTAAAATTTCAGTTTATCGTAAAAACATTTCAATTAAAAAAATATTAATATATTGTTCGATTAAATCTTGCGCTTTTTGTATTTTGTAGGGCTTCAATCGTAGTTCATTTTTTAATATGCGCCCCATGCTACGAGCAGACACATTGAGATTTTTCGCCAATTGAACTGCGCTTTGTCGTGGATTACGTTGAATTCTTGATTTCATATTACGAACCATTTCTGTGGATGTTGCTGTTTTTGGACGTCCACCTCCTTGGCGTTTTTTTATGCTACCAGTATCATAACGTGAAAAAGTCCGATATACAAACATTTTGTTCACATGTAAATGTCATAGCTCATTAATAATGGCTGGTTGCGATTTTCCAGCCAAATACAGAGCAATAACACTGCTGAGTTTGAATTCCATTTTGGTAACTTTTTATAACTGTGACGTAAAATGATATGCTTCGGTAGAATTATTAACAATACAACAGACTGACACGTGTCGTAAAATGAGCACACTGTCATTAGCTGTTAGGTTGCTATAGCAGCGTGAAGTTGGTAACACTTCGAACGCCTGAAATGAATCATTTAAGTTTAACATATTAAACATTTGTAACATTTAAAAAATTGTTCAAAAGATTAATAAAATGGTCGATCTTTTATAGTGGATTTTTTTAATACAACTTTTTTTACCAACAAAAAAAAAGACATTGTATTTTTACAAAATATATAAGTATATTATGTATTTGAATTGAGTTGTGGTCCCGTGGTAATGTTGTGGACTTACGGTCAAAGGTCCTAGGTTCTAATCCCACTCTACCATCATTTGATTCCCATTTTTCCATCACAAGTTATTTAGGACTCAGGTTAAGTTTCTAAATGGCTCAAGTTGATTCCAAAAGTTCCAAGATCATCATGCTCTTGTGTTTATGTTGATTCAATGTTTAGATTGATACTTCATATGCTTGAAGTTTATGAAGAGTGCCACAAGATATTAAAGAAGCACCAGTGCAGCACACGCATTGTCTTCCGTGAAGGTAACTTATTATAAGAAGAATGAATATAATATTCACGCTCGGAAGGAAAAAGTTATAATCGCTAAAGAGTAAGCATTCATTGCGTCCTTGTCACAATGAGGAGGTTCAGTAGTTTTTCAAATACTTTTTTGTGTTAAATGACTCAAACTAACCCAAAAAAAAATATGTATCGTATTATCACCGCTACGATTTTTTGAAGTCAAATATTTTTTTTAATTACTCCGCATGTAACATCACTAGTTCTCTTCAGTAAGTTTCCCTGATTGGTGGGCTGGCTTCCCGGAAACTGGAAATCTATTACAACACTCTCTCTTTATCATTTGGTTGATTTAGAAGAACTTGTGCCGTCATTTAGTGTAGTTAATTTTAATTAAAATCATTTTATTAATTTTTCATACATTTTAAGAGGAACTTCGCCGTACAATTGAATGCTCTTAATTTTTATTGTGTTCAACAAAACATTTTTTTTATCCAATTTTCCATAGCACTGAACTTCCTCATTGAAGGATTCTCATAAAAATATACCAATGTAATCTGTTATTTCCATTTAAATCCGCAATGTTTGTTTGTTTCTACTGAACGTTTTTGCAAAAACATAGCCATTTTCGAAGGTGATTTCTTATGTGTATATTGAATATTTTATAGAAAATAATACTTAATCTAAATTTGATTATAGCTATAAAGAGTTGATCACGCTCAAAAAAGCTACACCCATATTTCAATTTTATGTGCATGTTATTTTAAAGCGATATTTGCAAAAGCATTGCCTATCTCTAATTACTTTTCAATAAATTTACTAAAATCTTTAAGGGAACCATTATTTTAATGCTTCTTCATAGAATTCAATAATAAAGAAATTTTAATATCAAATAATAATTAATTTTAAAGATTTACCAAATACTATCGCATTATTAGGCCTTATACCTAGTTCAAAGATTATAAATAAATATGTATGTAGCAAGAACAAATTTGTAACTTTCAAAATAAATACGTATTTTGTATTGTGGTCTTGTTTTTTATTTAGTCCTTTAAAATATAAAAAGTTTTATTTTCTGTGGGTTCAGATTAACTCATCCGGGCCCCCAGAAGCATATATTTTTTTGATTGGATTTTTTCCTACTGCATAATCTTAAAAATGTATTAAACTGATCAAAATATTTTTCTGCAGAATTCTTTCAATATTCTTTCTTTTCTTCTTTTACATTTGTCTTCACTTTCGCCCTGTGCAAACATCAAACATTGCAATTCATTGCTCTGCAGTTTATTAATATATGTTGGTCAGTTCACATGTGTGCTTTTTGGTAATTTTTTTCGCCATAACCATAATAAAACTTGATTTCGTGCTTAACATTTTATATGCATTCTCCCTCCCAATTCCAAGTACCGCCCCGCTAAGTGTATCGAGACTTAAGTTCAGTGTTGTTCAACGTGTCACAGCGAGAGCGGTGCGATGTCATATAGCATCCTCTTGCAACAGTGTTTTATGAAAAAATTATGAATTTTTCAGTAGACTCAAAATATTATGAAACAGTTTTATACCACGACATCATTTATTTTTTTAAAAGTCTTATTTCCATAAATGCCCATGCACTTTAGCATTCCTGGTACCTCCCTCAGAAACTTGCGGATATTTTTCCCGCTTAGGCTCGGGGAAGGGTTAAGTATTTAAAAAAATATATCACAACAGAGATGGAGTACATTTTAGAGAAGGGAAATGAAAGATTAGGCATTTAGAGAGTTTATAACCCGTCATTAGCTGGTTTAATTGGACAATTTGCACACTAACCATTCTGCCTATGTTTAAAAATCCACATTTCTTCTATTTTCCATCTCTTGATTTTTAAAATGGATTTTTTGTATTAAATTTATTGTAACTATAGTTAAATTGATGAATTTTTCAATAAGTTTCATTTTCATTAATCCTTTTCCGCACCTAATGGAGCATAGGGCACTGCGTTGGTACTCTAATTGCAGAATATCTTGATTATTTTGTTACATAGAAGATAAGGTGATCCAGTCTTAAGCTTCATATGCAAGTCCAGGGATTATGAAATATTCTAGTGTTGAAACACCTTTTTAAATCAGTATTTCAAGTTGAGAATCAAGAGACCTCTCGGTAGGTAACCACGCTGACAATTTGACCACGAGGAGAACATTAATGAAAGAAAAAAAAAATTACTGGATAATCTACTAAAAACAAGTTTCTTTAAATATAATTGAAAATAGTATAATAGTATTTATAAACGTATTATTTTTTAATAATTAACTTAACATTATTTATATACTAGGTTCCAATTGTGGACCCCGTGGGGGCTCCTGTGTTGAGTTTGGTTTCAATCATAGTGTTATTCTTGAAGCTTGTCAAAATTTTAAAATTTATAAAATGTTTTTAATGTTGACGACAGGGTTAACTTCAATTCACCCAGTTTGTTAGTATTCGGTTTCATCGCTCTCGCAACATCAGACTGACGATGATGTCAAGAGTTGAAACGGTCACTAATTGAAAATTATATTTTATAAAATCATATAGAACTTACGTCAAGAAATTTAACCTGTTTTAAAATTATCAATATTTTGTTATGACCTCCACATTTACACGTTGGAATATACTCACTTTATTTTGGATTAAGATCCTTTCTTATATGATAGATTATTGCATACTCAGATTTCAAATTTTCACTAAAAATGCATTATGTAACTTAGTAGACATAATAATAAATATGTACATCTTCCTTCCCCTCCTTATCTTCTCTTTAAGCATTCTTGTCCTAATCCCGCCCAATTTGCAATAACTTACTGTTCTTAAAAAAATATAAAAAAATCTTTGATTATTGAAAAATATTTACGAGTACATGAAAATAACACTTTTGTATGTTATAAACTTATGTATTTATTTAATATGTAATATATTTTCTTTACTAACTTTGTATACTTTGTGGAAATCTGTTATTAGTTCTGAGTTTGTACACAATATCTGTTTGTGTACTGTAAATATTTATGTAGAACTGTTGATTTCCCAAATAAAATAAAATACTACAACAACTATAGGTGAAAAATGGAAATATCTCAATAAAAAAACAAGGTTCATAATTTTCAAAGCATTTTATTTATGACTTAATACCATTTAACTTATTATTTTGGTAATACATTTAGCTTTGAGTAATCCAAATATTATACTTTTAATGAGGTAAACTAAAATATAAATAATACACATATAATATAATGTCAATACTTTCCGTAGCTAGATTAAATCATTTAAATATTTCATTTTCTAATCAAATTGTTGTAATACGGAAACGTTTTCTTGAAATATTCTTAAACATAACTTAAAATGTAAACGGATAAGCACAGATTAAAGTAAAATCATATCACATACCCTTTCAAGAATTTAATGAGAACCATTTTCTACTTTAAATGAAGCTTGGATTGATGGTTTTAAAGAATGTACGTTATTTTTATGTATAAATATGTATTATTAATAAAGAAATAAAGAATGAAAACAAAAAATACTTTTTATATACAATGCTGAATATCAATGTGCAATATACAGCAAATGGCAAAGGCGTGACTATTGGAAGAAATATTTCACACAAATAATGGGTTTATGTTTAGTAAAGTTAAGTTGATGTTTAATCTGACAAAATTATTTTAGACATTTTAAAAGAATATAAGAAAACTCTGCTGACAATAAAAAAGTCATGAACTGTGTTCAATGTATTTTTACAGAGCAGACTTAAATTAAAAGAATATGAAAAATGCAAAGATTATTTTTGAGAATAACTGAGTTTGTAATCAAATTCATCTTAAGGATGAGAACCAGCTCACCCGTGTTTGATCTTTACCTCAGATTCTTAAAATTCAAATATATTATTTTGATCAAAAAACGTCTGCAATAATAACAATCAATAAATAAAAAAATACACACAAGCAAAGAACTGGAAGAAAGGGTGAAATGTTACTTTTTATTACAAATTGGTCAACATTTCTGATACTATAAAACAGCCTCTATTCAATATTTCAGTGTTCTCATAGCTTCTTCTGATAAGTTAGTTGTGGCGTTCGAACGTCAAGTAAAATAATAGTCATATGTTATATATGTATATGATAGCTTAATTATTTTCCCCAATAAATCTAGTGAAATATGCACATGAACGTAATTTTTCAGTAGGTGTAGAATGGTTATGAGAAGGATAAAGTGACTAATTTTTAATGAGTGTATGATCATTTTGAATCCACCGAGAAAGTAATTTAATTTACATTGTGTACTAAGCAAATTGTACTTTTCAAATAATTCATTTTTGGTTGCTGAAAATATTATAACTACAAATTTTACATACATTATAGCATATATTTATCTATTTGTGCAAAAAGCATTTTGATAACAAAAATAAATATATTTTACACCATTATACACATATGTACTCACTAAAATATTACCCGTTTAATTTGAAAAAATGAACATACGCAAACCATATGATTACTGTATCTATTGGCAGTAAGATGTCCAGAAGTGTGATGATAAATTAAGTCTTTGTTCGGGACCTTTTATGTGGGAGATTTGTAGGTAATTCAAAATGAGACAATATTATTTACAGGTATCATTTCTCGGTAAGGTATTATACTTTGCTTCGAGAAGATTATGAGTATGTTTCACATACAATATTACTGGTAGGTGCAATCATTGGGATTGCTTGATTTAATTACACTCTATGTATGTATATGCAAATTCGTAAACATGTTATGTGAAGAATGCAAACATCAATATTAATGGTACATATATTTTATATAAAAGCTGCACACTGTATATGAGGAAATATATGCAATAACTAATTCTACATAATAATTATTCTAGAACCAACAATATTTCTATCTCAGAACACTTTGTTGTTAGCCATTTCTATCGGTGTCTTTTTCCCAGATATTTATCTAATCTAAACATATAGAAAACACCTCCGAGGAATGTTAATTTAGCTAAAAATATATGTATTTATTCAACCCTACATTCCTTAAATACCAATAAAATGCTTAATAATTCCTTCTAAGTATGTTCATTGCACAATCCCAACCCCACTTGATTACTTTATACACTTTTACAACATCTCTGTTCATAGAAATCCAATTTCTTTTATTATACTCAATGTACAATTTATTAAGATAACAATTTCAAATAAAGTTAACTCTCGGTTACCATTTCATATTCAAGCATCCATCTTATATAAAACTAACTACATAATATATAGGTATAATACTTTTCAATTGTATTACATCTAAGTAAATAAACATATCTAATGCACTTGTAAATGAATAAATATTTGATCTTATCAACACTTCAATCAACAACTATACTTTAAACCATTTGAAGCAATAATTCAATAAACAGTAAAATACTTTAGAAATGTATAAATTAGACAATCAAATTTAAGATCTTAAAATATTAATCAAACATAAATACAATTATAAATGTATATCAGACAAGTAGTGCTAATATAATGCAATGACTAGGTTATTCACTTTTAATAATAAATGCTTAATCATATTTTGGTAACTAGAATGATACACTTTTATAATGGTCCATAATAAATATTTAGACTGAAAAAAAACATAGCAACTACAAGGGACACCTATTACAATTTTTCAATATTAATAACATATAATGTGTCCGTAAAAATATACAATACAACAAGAGAGCTCCAAAACTTTGAAGTAAAACGATTTGGATTGATCAACATGAGCAATGATTAAAAGGTTTTGTAAGAGCTTTAACAGTAAATACGTACTTTGTTAAATAATGAATACCTTTTTGTACCTCATGCATTATACATAGAAACTTTTCAACCATGCTCGCAAGGTAACACAAAGCTTGACTAGAATCAAATTATAATAAAATATCACAATGTTAATTTGTTGTTGAAATTTATATTTTGATAAGTTAGTTGTAAAAAGTAATAATGTTCTATTGGAACTAATCTAATGGTTATGTAAAATTTTCAGCATATATTAATTAGAAAACAGTATCATGTAAAATGTCGATTTCAAATATTATGTATACCTATATATTTTAGAAAAAAATATATATTCACATATTTGACAAACAAGAAATAAATAATGCATACACAGTATTGATTTGACAAGTTTGTAAGCAAAAAAGAATTCCTATTTACATTATTTACTGATTGACAGCCATATTTAAAGAGCGTTTTTGACATTTTCAAATTGTGACAATATTTGTAGCTAAGATAAATTTAATATCAAAAACTACTATTGTCGTTGAGAATAACAACCAGGAAGTTTGAGAATATAAGATGATGAGAATGTCAGCTCACAGCAGCGGTAGCAGCGGTAAATCAAAGAATGCGAGCAGATTTACTATTTTACTTTTTTAACCAATGGAATCTGTGTCTGAAATTTGCTGTCCCATATTCTTATTATCCAATTGCCATTATCGATGATCCAAGATCACAATTAAGAAGCACTCTTTATAATAATATCCAACATACCGTAAGTAAATGTAAAAAGTTTTTGTTTTGCGATTTGGATAATCTTTTTCATTAGCAAACTTTACATTTTGAATGGCACTTTTAAAGATATGTCGTTTGTTATTTATGATCATTTGCCAAATACTTAGTTTAGTTGTACGATTATTACATTTTTATTACTTTTGATAGACCTGCAGGTAGAAATGTAAATTCAAACCGCTTTAGAAAAATATTTTTTTAGTTTCGAGATAAAAATATGCAATTTCATTTTCTAGGAAGTTATCACAGTTGCTTACGAAACCTAATTCAATCACATATTCAGTCATTTCTTCATAACCTTTGTAACCATTTCACTCTCAAAGCGTGTATAATTTCAAAATGAAATACATAAATCTAAAATCAAATATTAAGAAATTAAAATAAGTTAGAGGTTAATTACAAATGGATCTTTCTATGCATGGGTTCAAATTTCTGAATGGAGAATTTAATAAACAGGAGTCGGTTTAACGGATAAAAGAATGTGTACCTGCAGGTATGGCAATTAAATGTAAGCGGGGACATGGCGTGCGGGAGTTATGCACTTAATAAACCAGTACAGATTCCATGGTGATTGTATCTCATTTTCCCTGTGTTGCTGTCGCGACTTGCTGCGGTGGGGGGTTCTTCCTCGCGGACTTGGATCTGTCGGCATCAAACTTACAACGTGTATATAAAACATAAGGGTGATTGATCAAATGTGATAATATGTATAATGTTATAACTTTTACAAAATACCTCTAAATATTTTTTTAACATTGAACACTTTTTAACATTATTATAATATAATATTGCGCATATAAATTTAGTTTTCTCCAGTTTCATGTTTCGTTATTTCTAATTCCATTTTGATTGTTTATTACAAAAATGACGAGGACAAAATTATCGAGATCCGTACACTATGTAATGCTGATACTAGCATTATCAAGAAAAGAGTGCTGTGTTGGTTTGGACATGTAAATCAGATGATTGTAACACAGATGATTGTAACACTTTTTATAAAGCATTGAAATAAAGCAAAAAATACGAAATGACTTTTTCCCCAATCACCAAGAATTACGATAAATAGTAAATTACCTGATTTGTCCGGCAAGCAGAGGGTTGATGGCATAGAGCCAGTCATGGACTTCCTTGTCTCCCAGTGTCTGAAGCAAGTAGCCACGATGCTTGCTGACAACACTAAATGTGTTAGGCATCTTTACCATCTGTGCCTGGTCCTCGGAGTACTCTACATGAGCCGCTGCCAAGTTGATAACAGCCCTCTCAACAGGATCCTTCTCAGTGCGGAAGATGAAGACGTATGGACGGCGAACAACCTGGCAAATTGAAAATAAAAATTCATGCGTATTAATTCAAATTTCAAAATACGAATTGGTAAGATTTGTGCTGCGATATCACATGAAAATCTTCATAAAGAAATTTAATAGTATAGTGCCTAATTTAAATGGGTAAAATCTCACCTTGAAAACAAAAAACAATTAAATCATCTCTCAAATTGGGTATCATCCATGTTTGGGTAAGAATATTATTAAGGACCTCTACTTTTTATATTTCTGTCATTTGTTTTGTATCAAGAAGCTTTTTATAAATTCTGTAAAATTAACTAAGATTTCTAGAGTTGAAGATTTCAACGTAGGAAAAAAAGTACAGTAGTAATATAAATAGTAATTGAACTTAGAAATTCTATAATTTGAACTAAAATATTGAATTGGTGTTTTACTGTGTAAATATTCTTAAATTATCGAAAATAAAACACTTTTTTACTGTGCCTGTCGGTAATACAAATAATGGCTTCAGCTAAGTGCACAGTATGTTCCGAGCCGGTAAGTATCGGTGACTCGTTTCCATGCTCGGAATGGAAAGGTGCATTCCATCACAACTGCAGTGGGTTGCCTGCAACGGCCTCTAAACTGTAAAATGCGGAAATGTACTGCCTGCCTACAATCACCACTAAACAGTACATTGCCAGCAGGGGTCTCCAACCAAGAGGACCCGAACTTGTTAGTTGCACTTCTCAAAGAGGTAGAATCAATGAGAAATGAATTCAAAATTCTCAGCACTATAAAAGAGGTTATGTTTGCGTTCCACAAAGAACTACAGCAGCATTTTGGATGAAAAAAAATTCTAAAATAAGAAGGCACGAGACTGAAATCGCAGAACTTAGATTAGCATTAAATAACGTACTTCGTTTTAATGAGGACTGTGAGTTTCAAATATTGAGGTAGTTGGGGTTCCAGAAAAATCGGGAGAAAATACCGCGGAAGTTATTATTTCCGTCGCAAAGAAGGCTGGGGTGAATATTGACCGGCAGAATATTGAGTTCTCCTCAAGAATAACTCCTAGAGTTCCTGGTCAAAGCAGACCGAAAAACATAGTAGCTAAACTTAAATGTCGACAAATAAGGGACAACATTATCAACACGCCTGATATTGGGTCCACGGGCCAAGTCCATCAATTTACGTGAATGAACATCTTACTCCGCGTAGTAAGACTTTGTTACAAAAAAACTAAACTACTGGCTAAGGAAAAAGGACATATATTTACATGGACAAAAAACTGCAGTATTTACGTGTGCCGCAACCAAGAATCACCACCCATATTAATCAGCGAGGAAAACGACTTTAAAAAAATAGTTTAATATTTGTTAACAGAATATACTTCACACAACCTTTTACACAAATACACACACCCACACATTCATTAGCACACGTACATAAACACACATTCACATACACACACATATACAAACATCGCACACATACATTATGTAAACTATTTTCTTATATATTATGTGTTAGATTAACAGTGGACTTTTTAATTGGCTCTAGTATTGTTAATATATTTCTATTTATATTTTATTTTAATGGCTGTACAAATCCCAAATAAAATAAAACAAAATAAAATAAATAAAATAAAGATTCTGTAAAAGTAATCTTACAAAATAAACCTAGTACACATTAACAATTCAACACAAAAAAACCTGATTAAAAAGTTTGATGTAAATTTAAAATTTGAGTTGTTTTTGTGGGAACAGAAAGTGACTGGAGAACTAAAAAATTATTAAGATGATTTTCTGAACATGCACGCAAAAACTCTTTTAGTTCTACTTTTGGTTATTGTTTACACAGCTGCATTAGTATTGGAAGAAATCTTACCACCCATCTCTTCTTCCAGCCATGTGTCTTGTGTTGTAGGACATTGAGGTACCCCTTGCGGGCTACTGCGGCGCTGACGCGAATCTCTTCACAGTCCGGTACATACAGGGGGAGGGGAGCAGGGGCAGCGGGGGCCGGGGCTGAAGGGGCGCCACCCCACATCTGCATAGTGTGCTCTAGTAGTGCACGCTCGGGAGAACACAACCTAAAAAAGTGGAAAAATACAAATTTAACTCTTGTGTGGTCACGATGTTACACAAGTCTACGTAGAAAACGGAACTCTCTTAAACTTATGAAGTGGTTTTTTACAATAACGTATATGATCGATTTTATCAATTATGGAAGGTAGATTAATAAACAGAATATCATTTGCGTTAAATATTTGTTTTTAAATACCCAAATATTAAAAAAAATACTCCATATTTTGTTTAATGTAACAAGACATTTAAGCACAGTATGCAGAGGGATTTTTAGCACAGTATTTTAAGAGTTAAAGAGAATGTAAGTATAACAAACTATGCACAAATCGCACCTCCATTTTGTGATTTTTCCGCAGTAGTTATGTCCTAATCAAAAATGAAGTAAAGGAAACTCACTTTAGGAATCTAAATACCTTTATAAAAAGTTCAAAAGAAATCTAAAACCAGAAATAAAAACTAAGAGGCCACAGAAGACCTAAAATGTATGCAAAATACACTTTCTTCTTTTGATCAAGTTATAAATTCTATATTTTATTTAGCCACAAATTTATATCTTTTATCAAAATTTATAAATAAGCCCGAGATTGAGTAATATATATACTTTTAAAAATATATATTCAATTGCATCGATGCATTGCATTGATGAAAATAAAATAAAATATTTGTAAATATAGATATGTATGGATAAAGATAAAGGTGGATATGGAAAGAGATATAGATATATAAAGAAATCATGTTTTAAAAAAAACGCTTTATGCCTATTAATTATGTACACACTTCTGTTTTAAATTTTGGTATTCCGGCTTTGTATTTATTTTTTAATATTATAATTGCAATATTGTGCACTTATTTTTTGCTTTTTCTACATTTTCTACTTTTATTATATATAATTCCTCTGTACGTGTGATGTCACTGTACTCCTCCTAAACGGGTTAACCGATTTGCGTGCGGTTTTCAGAGAAATATAAATCTTTGCGCTGTGCGTGTCCGTAGATATTAAAATCTTTAATCTAATATGTAAAAAAGAAGTAAGGAGCATAAATGTGTTATTCATCAATCTACCAGGGTTGCATTCGAGGAGAATGCATTTACAAAAAAATTGAAAGATGTTGTTTTTTAAGTATAAAAAAGTTTGTTTTTGAATGTTTACAAACAACATTTGTTTTTTGTGGATCTTAATCAGATCCATTCCTTATATTTTTTACCCATTTATTTATTTTTACTAGATTTTTGGTAAAACTAAAATAATATAAAATTCAATACATTTTTAAAAATCGTTTTCCTACATGAGTACACCCCTCTGTTAGTAAGAAGACCGGAGTTTGACATTTGCAAAAAGAATGCCATATTAAAAAAAATATTTATTTAATGTTTTGGAATTCAACCATAAACAAGTACCTAGGTACCTACTTAAATCTAATATGTGAATATTAAAAATTTTTAGTTTTGGAATTTAATCACAAACAAGTACCTAGGTACCTACTTATCAATAAAAAGTATTTTTCCAAGCTTATTGCAGGCAAGCCAACATTCGGGCAGAACAACGTCTGTTGGGTCCGCTAGTAAATATATAAAATACATATTTTCTCTCCGTATAGTTAAGTTAGTATCAATTCTTATTTTACAATTATACAGTGTGATCATATGTTTTCATGTAAAGGATTTTCACCGACAAGCCATATAAATCGGCTTGGTGAGTCTTGTAATAAAAAATAATTTAATAATGTTTTAAAAATAATTGATAAAATAAAAAGTATATCCTATACTCTCAGTAGTAAATATATAAAAGTTCATTATATCTAAAAAAAAATACACTGAATTTATAATATTTATATAATTCCAAAATTGATCTATTGATAAATAAAATATTATAAAAATGTAACTTACTCAAACGAACTAGCACTCTGTATGGAAGACATGAGGCTAGTGGTAGAAGACATGTCGGTCACTCCTTCATCCACGGGAGAAGATGGAGATCCGGCCATTATTGTGTTCATGTTGTCTTTCGAGTTTCCTATTCGCCCTGAGACAAAAATATTTAATTCAGTAAAGGAGAGTTTATGCTATTCAACTTCAGAGACGCAATAATAAAACTAGAGGAAACTTATACAACATGTGACTGATAAAAAAAAGTGAAGAACTAAAAATGGTGTTGGTATTATTATTATTATCATTATTTGGCTATTTTCTTTTTCTAACTAAAAGGATTCTGATAATCGGCACAAGTGGTATAATTTTTTTTTTCGTACAAGTATTTTGTAACTGAGAATTTCAAAACAATTTTAAAAACAAACTACTGTTTTTTATAGAATATTCTTGGGATTTTTGAGAAAAGGGTAAAACATGACGTACCTTGGATGAGGCGCAGACATTTAGTAGCCAGGTACCTCTCCCTGTCGGTCATCTCCCAGGGTTCATATAGGGATGGGTCGGGATGGTTAGGGGCGGGGGCAGTCTCCCCTCCGCAGAACACCAGTCCTCCCCCCCCACCACCACCGCAACCTGCCTTGGCTTGCATGTTGCATGCATCCTGTCATATAACCATGCAAAAGTATGGATCAAAAATAAAAATAAAAAACATCTTTTCAAAGACATGATAAAAAGTTATAAATATTGAAAAACTAATGTCCGCTTAACTATCTGTTTGTTAGAAAAATACATAATAATTTATAAAAGGCTCTCAAATACCTTTAAATAAATTGAAAAAATTTACATAATTTTTAAAACGAGTTTGTCGAGTAAAATTATTTGACTGATAATTACGGATTTATTATATCACACACGAAAACTTGCAAATTATTTTGACTGATAATTACGGATTTCTTATATCACACACGAAAACTTGCAAATCTACTGATATCTCTGAATCAGGCTCTTAAGAAGTATTAAAAGCAAATGGCATATTTTACTCGACCAAAATCAATTCAGGGTTGACGATTTGTAAATTGTAATGAGTTAAATATTTACCTTCTCTGACTTGGTGAAGTCATGAATATTGAGAGGAGCAGCATTGTTGGGAATCGTCGGTGGTGCCATTCTCTCACGGAGCAGTAGAGCATGTCGTGTGCGACCTGTTTCTTCTAACCTTGTAAGTTTCTCCAATTCCCACTGAAAATCACCAAGGTAATTTATTTTGAGCACAAAACTTAGAGATAGATTGACTCTATTTTGATATAGAAAATTTAATGTGGAGAGTTTGCTCACAAAACAACTAACATCGAGTAAAAGAGTTCTGGTTTTTTTTAAATTTTAGAATTTACATGATGTTTTCTCTCTTTACTAATTTACCTTTATTTTTTTCAGTTGTTAAATCTCAAGTTCAAATTGATACGGCTTAGAATCTACAGCAATGTCCATTTAAAAGCAATAATTAATTCATTGCACTGAAGCAAGTTTACCTGATTATTTATTGATAATAATTATAATGTAATAAAAGCGAGGAGGATTGTGATCCTACCTGGTGATCAAATATGAGTGAGTCTCCACGTGGCCTCCAGCCATGAAGATTTTCCTCTCCCCTGACGTACGTGCTGCTCGTGTCTAACACTCTACGCTGCCTGCGTTGTACTCCTAAAAAAACATACATAATAATTAGTTACACAAACAGTAATAAATTTTAATGTATCTAAAAATATAAATATTTGGAAAAAAAATTAAATAAATATGGTTTTAAATGATTTTGATACATTAATTGAAAGAATAAGAAACAAAACACTCACAAAAACACCAACAGGAATTAACTTAAAATAAATATTTCTTCAAATCCATACACATTGTATCATATTTTAACAATGAGTAACATTTTCAATACTTAATTCCAGCAATTCAGAGAGTTTAGTTAATTGAAATAAAAATAAAAATGTTTACAATCAAAACAACATTCTGCAATCATTTTTGTAAACGTCAGCTGTGAAAATGTGAAATTACAAATTACACATTGTAAAAAAATGTCAGCTGATGAAAAAGTGTTTTCCTTTGGAAGATAATTGTTTTGCAATACAATATTGTTTACCTGGCTCTAGGGCTCGGTGCAGGCTGAGCTCATATACTCCGGTTAGCCTTTGTCCCTCAGTAGGTCGAGCTGCTCCACTAAACAGGTGCTTGAGAGAGCGAGGTCCAGTTCGAGCATCGCGTCCATATATTACCATGGATAGGTCCTTTGTTACTATGGCAGGACGAGCACAATTTTCCAGCTGCGTAATAAACAAAATGTGTTAGTTATGCTATGATTTAAGATGAAGAAGGTAAATATTTATTTTACGTATATTGTATTAATGCCTATTAAACAATATCTTTAAAACTGATTTGATATTTGCGAAATTTTAGTCCATTGAAATCCCCAATGTATGGAATATTGTAATAAATTTGTGTTTTTTTTTTTTTTTTGAGAGGTGATGGAAGGGATAAATTTAGATTGTGTAAGAGGGATATAAAAAAATACTCTTTAGTTTCTCTTTCTTCTGTAGCCTGAAGGGATACGATTTTTAAGATGCATACATTCTAAATTGGCGGTAGAAGTCGATGACATTTATATGAAAATTAAACTCACTTCTAAGTAAGCACTGAGTGTGATGTAAATAATTTCTCCGCTTGCTGTGACGCGATTAAGTAATGCAGAATTGTGAAGAGAACTATCCCAAGCAGCCTCAAATCTAAAAAACAAAAAGTTGTCGATAAGTTTATTAAAAACACAACATAAAATGTAAAATACAGATTTTTGCTGAAATAACTTGTGAATTGAATACCAATAGAAAGACTGAAGTATTGAAATATAAGCATTGGATTAAAATAGGCGTTAAAATACATATTACTATTATAATTAAGTAAAATATCAATGTTTAAACTACCTAAACATTGAGCGATCATCACCAGGAAGCTCCAAAGGTTCTCCAGGGAAAAGTCCAAGGGAAAGAACACACGATTCATTGTCATCTTCATCTGCTGGTTCCGGACTATTCCGAATACGGCCTAAAATAAAATAATTTCGGTGGACGCTGATAAAGGTACTTCAGACAACAGGCAGATATTATGTTGTACAATTAATCAGAATATGAATCTGGTTACAGTTTGAGAATTGAAATACTTATATTTGAATAGATCTAAAATAGGCACTCACCGACAACCAGTTCCCTAACATCTTTCCAGCGAAGTTCTGTCTCAGGCTCGTGTACAACTGTGATGCGAATGCGACGTTGGATTCCTTGATGGAGTAGAAACAGACCACGGCATGCCAGTTCGTCACTGTGTTCAACAACCTAAAATATGGAATTATTTAAACTCCATGTCTTTAGAATTTATTATCAACCAATTTTTATTATCGACCAATCAGTACATTAATAAATATGACAGTGAAAATATAGGCATAGATGTTCACATACATAAAATTTATGTGTGCCTTTGTCTATCATAGCTAGGAAGGGAAAATGACAGACATCATGACAAATGGTAGTTGTTTTTGTTTTAAGATAATTTCAATCTGCACGGAAACAACTAATTTTCCGGCCCGGTTGCTGTGTGGAGGGTGACTGTTCTCAAATTGCTAAATCTCCTCTCCCAAACCCAAGTTCATAAAGTGACAGGGTATTATAAAGGGGGTGACTGCTCTCACATATATCTTGTGGTCCAATGGTCCACTGAGGAAGCGGCTTCATTTGCAATATAAAGCATCACATTCGCTTATAATATATGTCACTAACTAAACATTATATTATTTTCTGACTTGCTAAAAACAAAACCTTATGCTATACTTACAGCCGGGACATATTCTCCATTGGGCGCCAGTTCGCAGATCTCGAACCAGACAAGTAAGTCGTGCTTGGAGTGCAAGTGGCAGGGGGCAGCGGCGGCGGCGGGGGGCGGGGCGGCCCCCCTCGGGGAGCGGACAGGCTGGGAGATGGGGATGGAAGGGGGCAGCATGCGCTTGGGGGGCGCTCGGGCTGACCATGTCACGTCCTGCTTCGCGTCCTGCCAAACCACAACCTTCCGTCGTAAGACTATTTAGTACACCAGAATGTCAATCAAAATGGCAACTATTTTCAATACACAAATTTTTTTATGCTCCCAATAATTATTCAAGACAGTAAAGGGTAACCTTTTTAGCTCGGCGTGTCAAAATAATGGAAAAACTTGGCTTAAGCCGGGTGCTGTCACATCTAGGAATATTAATAATTTTTGCAGCCCCAGTAAGTAACAGTTTTTTTTTTAAACTATTTATTTATTATTATTGAAAAGCAAAAATTAAATATTATTTACGTAAGTATTTTTTGTTGCTGAATTGGATTTGCGAAATCCTGAATTGAAGGTTGGTATTTTGTACATTTAAAACACAAGCAAGCGTTACAAACTTCATCAGTTAGTCAGGTTTTTTTTTTGCTTTAATATTATTCAACCTGAGAAAAAGGTGTCACAAAAGTACTTAGAGGGAAATATCATTTGAAAGTGAAGCAATTGCTGGATTTTTAGTAAATAATGTGTGTCACCCAAAATATCTTGGCTTATCATCTCTGACGCGGGTGTCATAGGTTACCCATCACTGACCTATAATACTATCAGAAGGGAATACTAAAGTCTAGGCATATACAGGGCTTACATCCTGTCATTGGTTTGTGTATGTGATCAGTTAGGTAAGACCAACATTTTGTTAATAATTTTTTTTTTGCTTGAAATTACTAAATAAATAATATGTATTCTAAAAATTATCAAAACATTTAGACTGTTACCTTATGCAGTGGATGTTGTTGGTAATGCCCAAATACTTTGAAAACAATTGGCTGTGTTTTTATATAGTCTAGGAACGACTTTGTGACTGGTACAGTAATCTAAAAATAAAAAAATTGGTTAAAAATAATAAAAGCCGAGGAATCATTTAATTATGCAAATTGATAAACCTGAATAAGCAATACAAACATTTTGAACGTGATAAAATCCAAGTGGAGTTCCTTTTCCTGTATTTTTAACGGGTTCCGTAGAGAACGCTTCATCATGACGATGTAAGAAACTGTAATAAAAACAAAATAAATTAACATTACTTTATATCAGATTAGATCAGTACAGTTATTTGATCTTGACCAACAATTTTTTCATAAAAAGACACTTTCAATATAAAAATCCACTGTCAATAAATTTGTCAGAAAGTAAAACTAAACATTAAGGTTTAGGAATACAAAGCGTTTTTACAGGAATGTAATTTGAATAAAAATTCTAGTATAACTTACTTGAATTGGCAGAACACATCAGCATATTCAGTAGAAATACCCTGAGCCTGAAGTACGGTCACCCTGAATGTAATGTCTTTTCCGGGAACCAGATGGTCAGGAAGATCTTCATCTTTTAGTTCAGAAGCTACAGAGCTATCACCACGACCACTGTCCGCATCACATTCTAAGGCCAGTTCTGCAAAAAGGATTATTAATAAATTTCTAAAAAAAATTTAACAAAAATAAGCAAAATAAAGGCAAACAAACAACAAAGAATCAAAAGCATTACTACAAAATATTAATAAAAAATTAGCTTACTATCTAAAATACCTTCAATCTTGATTGAATCTTGTCCCTCTACAATCCTGTCTTCCAAATTGTGTTGATTGTTTTTCTCGTTCAAGGTGAGAGTTTGGTTCATGTGCTTTTTATTTTTTGTGATAATTTCATCGTCGAAGGATATCTTGGCCGACTGTTTAACTCCGTTCACAAAATCGGCATTTTCCTCTTCTACTACAGCCTGCACTGCTACTCTGAGATAGCCCTTTACATCACCCTTCTCGCTTACAATGGCTACTTTGTGAATTAGTGGTACCGGATACAGCAAGTTGGACAGGTAAACGAAAGACCTAAAATAAAACACAAATGATATAAATACACAGACATTACTAGAAACACCAGAGCAAAAGTTTTGTGGCTTTGTTGGAAATCAGGTAAAATATGTATTAAGTTTAAATTTTACCTTCCAACCATACGGAACCATGGGAATCTGTCATAGAATGGATCTCCTCCAGTGAGTGACTCTACATTATAGTCCGGAGATGTGGGAGAAAGTTCGGCTTCATTGTGATACATTTCACGCATTAGCTCCAGTCTTTGCCTTTAAACAATATTAATTAAGTTAATTAGATGAATAGAATTTATATGAAAACATTCCAACTATTATAATATTAAAGTAAGTCCTTGAATAATACGGATCCCGATAGTGTGCGATTTCGCAAACACTTTAGGTTTGTGTTAAGATTAGTTTGTTTAATAATAATAGCATACTCTACTGGAGTCTTGCAATAAAACTTAATTGTTGCCGTATGCAACACAATAGTTAAACTATAGATCTAAGCAGATAGAACATGAATCTGATTAGTGCAGGACTAGTTTACCGTGTTATTCAAGGTTTTATGTACATATCATAAATATACTACAAGAAAAATAGAGTTTTAAGAAATTTTCGTATTAATACTAATGGAATTATTAAATAATCTGGTTAGATATGGATAAAAATATTGAGAGAACATGCTGTAGCACTATAAGCTAACAGATACAAAAAGTGATCTTTGAAGAAAAAGGTTTTTACCAAAGTAAAAAAAATACTTAAACAATTTAATACAAAGCAAATATTTACGATACTCATAAAATATTAGAAAGCAATACAAAAAAGCCAAATTTCATAGGTTTTATAATTATGTAGTAACCCAAAATTTAAATTACACGCGCATTTGAATACTTGCCACCGGTCTTTAAGTAAAAAAATAAACACTGAAGCATTACACAATCAGGATAGAGAAAACTCACATAGAAATATAATAGTCCAGAAACCACATACGCACATCAAACTGAAGCCGACAAAACTACTCATAAATGAGTAATTTTACATTTTGGCCATTAGTTACTCTATAGACATCGCTTAGTACGCAACTGCCGATTTAAATTCAATTACGCCGTGTTGCATCATTTCTAAGTGTCAAAATACTGCTGTGATTAAAAGGGAATAGGGTGGGATCACATTTCATGTGTAATTAGCGAATCCACAAATAATTTTGTTTAAGAATTCGATTATTTTACCATCTGGCAGATTGTTGAATAAAACAAGGCGGATATTTTATTAGTATTGCCAGGGTAGTTTTTTTTTTACCCGGCTTTCTATTAATAAGCCTAGTTAAACTGTATTAATTTTACTTATTACTAAATGATCATTTAATGTTTTTTTTTAGGTTGGCCTAATAAAAGTACCTGTTTTTTTATATAGTTCAGTCAGTAAAGTATTTTTTTGTGGTAAATCATAACACAAAATGATCTTATATTTGTGTTATGATATTATATTGTTCGCGGTTTAGCAACATTACGCGGCCACTTCACGCATGCGCGCAGGTGGTGGGATGTCGTGCAGACCGCTCTGGCATTTGGCAATTTTTGGACACAGTGTGATGTATGTAAACTTGATTTTATGCGCCTTCTGGTATATTATAATTCTATGATTACATCATTAAATAAGGAAATTTGAGACAGCCTTGCAGCTGTGAGGTACAGAGTGCATGTATTGGCTTTTTTGAAAATATGGTTGCTTTGAGATTTCAAAATTATTATAATATGTAACTCTATACTCAAAAGTGTTAAAAACATCAGTAAAATGCAAAATGTTCTGAAATATATTATATGCTTAATGTAATATGGTAGTTAAAAACACAAAATGCATACATATCTCATATCTATACATATGTTTTTATCTTACGTAAAATCAGTGAACCATTAGGAATACATAGCTATACAAAATTAATAAAATAAGAAAATAATATTAAGCCGTGCATTCACATTACAAAAATGGGACAGCACTGACATTGTAAAGAACATCACAATGGAGTAGGTAGGCAGATCTAATTCAGGCAGAGAGATAATATGATTTCAACCCAAAAAAAGTACAAGAGCTTATGGAGATATGAATAAGCTTAACATATAACTTCATAAAGCCAAGCAACTCCAGTACGTGACAACAACTGACACACTTGTGACAAAGGGGCGGGGCAGAGAGAGCGTGCCATAAGCTCTTCAAATCATTAAAAAAATACAAATACCATCATGTAACATTAACTTTGTACACACAAAAGGACTTTGAAAGTAACATGAGATTGTGTTATTATTTTTTAAATAATTTTATTCACTACGAAAGCAGTTCCCAATGTTCCTTTTCATAGGCTACTGACTGTGAAAATTATTATTTTATTTGGAATACAAAGATATTATATCTTAACAATTTTTGTAGAAGTTGGTTAAGTAATATTAATTACAATGCACGATTACATAATAAGTCAAATAAAAGGGTGAATAAGTTTATTCGTTATTCAGTATGTTATATCACGAGAGAAATATTAAAATATTATGTACTTCATAAGTCGTTTTCACTTCAAGTAAAATGTTACAAGTGATAGATGGTACAGACGTGAGCACAATGGCCAATAAGCTCACAGAAGCCTAACATCGTGCTGGGGACAAACCTCGAAGGCAAAAGATTAGCGAGAGACAGGCGCGTCTGTTGGGCGCAGGCCGATAGGCACTGCAGGAGCTCCGAGGGGGGGGCTGAAGTCCCTGTCGAGCCTCCCCCACACTCCGCCATCCCCGCCCCACACCCCTCCCCTAACAACTCCCCGCTGATGCTCTCATTCATGTTGTATATCTGGCGCATCAGTTCCAGACGGTGGCTACAACACACCACACACACTAAGCCACCTTACCATTCACCTAATCCACAATGCAAGGGACCATTATCAAAATATCGATCTATTCACTCTTCAAGCTGTTGAGGGATGAATGTATTATTACGAAATAGCTGATTCATCCACTTGATAAATTACAAAAATAAACAATTTATCTTACTCCTCAGAGAGGATACAGTAAAAAAAAAAACATAGGAGAATACTATATAACCAAATTTATGCTGTAATGCACATTTATGGGAAATGTAACTCAGTAATTACAAAACAGCAAAGTATAAAAATGAATTAACATTTTTTAGGAATTTGGCGTTTATAAAAAAGGACGCAAACAATGCTCTAAAAATTTTTTATACTAAAAACAGATAAGTGATTATAAACTAACCGAAGCTTCTCCAGGGTCCAATAGTGAGTGGCGCCATTTTTGGTGTCGGTGACTTCAACAGCTACGCAGGTCGGTGGATATGGTCTCCCGTACTCGTCATCATCATCGGGACAGGGCCTGTTTGCTGTGAATTCCGGCGGAAGGGGGGAGTAGAGAGTGTCGGTTAGCAGAGTGAATTGGAACTGTACTTTCTTCTTCAACTCTACGGAGATAGCGTTTGCCTCCTTCAGGAATATAGCGTTGCCCCAGAGGTCGTCACGCAGAGAGGTGAACTGATGATACTTCCACTTGCGGAAGGCCCACGCTGCCAAGCCAGCTTCGCGTGCTGACCAGCATTCTGTTTCAAAGAGAGGATTTACTGAAAGATAAATGTCATGAATTAATGGAAATTGATAAAGTATGAGAAAGGCCTATGGTGAGGTGACTGAAAATATGGAGTCTAGTTTAGGTTGATATATATTTCAGTCATTTACGAAACTTAAAACTATGAATCTTTAAAGTTTTAAAAAGCATCATCTGAAAAAATCAGTAACAGAACTAACTACATTTCGACGGTAGAAAATAAAAAGTTCCTAAACGACATATCAATTGAAAAGACAATGAAAGTTATTTTTTTAATTAATAAAAAAAATATCATCTACATAATATTATTTAGGCATGATTCCTACATAATTTAAATATAAATTGAAAATACTCTATGATCGAAAAGTTCAGAGAATTTGCATTTTAAAAAATGCGAGCTTTACCGATTCGAAAAAAATTTGATTTTCCACATTGCTAAACCTTTCCCGGACACTTCTGTCAAACGTAAGTACCATCTGTATTAGCGATGGGAAATCATAGAATTTAAAATGTGCTTAAATTTAAAAAATCACCACTCACACACATTTGTACCGCACAATTATGCTCTACAAACGTGTAATGTTCAGCGCTACCTGGTATTGTGTGAAGTTAGCATCAGTGTGCGTTATACACATTATAGTACCCAGCAACCTGCCTAGCGCGTGTGTTTTAGTAACTAAAATCGTGTTGCATGAAGTTAGCTCCAGGGTGTTGTTAGCTGAGAATGTACTATTTGAAGGTGGTAATCAGTAATACCACCTTAACATCTAGGCAGCGTTTAGAAATAAATGAGAATTTTATCATAAAATCTTATGTTAGTGTTTTTGGTATTACGTGGCAATAATACTAATAATTTTCTATGTATTTAAATTTAATTGATTTTTCAACATTTCGGTGTAGGTACGCAAGTCGTAATTTACAATGTATATGCAAAATTAGCCGTCGAATTGCCTCTTCCAATATTATTAATCATAATATTATTGTTATTTATTATCACATCATCATCATCATTCCCTTTCTGCACCTAATGGTGCATAGGGCACTGCATTGGCACATCAATTGCAGCGTATTTTGATCATTTTAGTTACATTAAGGTAAGATCATAAGTCTTACGCTTCAGGTACCAGTCCAGGGACTATATTTTTAGTGTAAATACACTCTTCAAATAAATATTTTATATCAACCATGTCGGGATTGAACCCGAGACCTCTTGCATGGTAGGCAGATGCATTGACCATTACACCACGAGGCCGACATCACACAAAACTATAAGGTTGGTACTGTGAAATTCACACTTTTATATAGTATAATCGAAGCGAGTGTGCCAGATAACACACTGTATTAAAAGTGTTAAAACACGTTTGTGGTGTCCACACAGTAAAAAGTGTGCGTGTTGCACACTTCAACACACTGTAGAAGTACAATTGTGCGCTACACACGGTGTGGTCTCATCGCTAATCTGCATCATTAGTAATTGTTTGGCATCTGTTTACATTACTCCAGTTTTTGCACTTCCGTTTTTCGCACCGAAGTTTTCCAACAAAATTTCTTGAGCTGATGCATTGAAAATTTTACAAAAAGCCTACGGAGACTCTGCTTAGAATGTACCCGAAAATTAACAAAAAAACTGTTTATTTACCGATTCCCGGAATTTTTTTATCATAGTGTACATGAGATTTTTTATTAATTAAAAAAAAAAAACTTTTATTGGCTCTTCTGTAAAGTTGGCTAGATGTCGCTTAAGAACTTTTTGCTTTCCACCGTCGATATGTATTTATTTTCCAAATGTCTTCAAATTTTTTTTCAAAACAATAAATTGCAATATTCATGCATACTTTATTTACTTTATTAACATAAATGGCAAAAACTGCCTTTTAAAAAACTTTAATTTTGAACATATTTGGTTTAATGATTTTTAAAAAGCATACATTCTTTTTACCTAAGATTTAAGAAACAAAA
The DNA here is from genome assembly GCF_059751315.1 of Micrasema longulum. NCBI lineage: Eukaryota > Metazoa > Arthropoda > Insecta > Trichoptera > Brachycentridae > Micrasema > Micrasema longulum. The sequence continues at coordinate 138,802 of NW_028279284.1, forward strand.
ATTTAACCTAAAAATAACACAACACATTCAGTGGAGGTATAAAACAATTAAATGTAAAAATCAAATGATGATGAAAGAGTGTCAGTTTTTCAACCCGAGATAATTTCACAAATGAATTGATATAAGGATAATATATTGGGAGGAAATTCCGGAATCTAACAAGATGTATGTAAAGGCATACAACAGATTTGTACTTTTTTTATCGGTAATGTAAAAAAACTGACATATACAAAAGACAAAACTTTAATAATGTACGAACCAAATATATCTTCTTCATTGTGGAAATCTTCTGGTGTGTAGGAGCTGTACATAGACATGGTAACACTCTGTTCTTCTACCTGACGTTGGAGAGCATCTATCCTTGCTTCATAGCTCTGTAAAAAAATGCAGTTATAAGGATGAATTCTTTTCATTTGACTTTTAAAATGAGGTATTAAAATCAACTGTTATATTACTTTTCTCTGTTCTTCGAACTCTTGATCAGCCTGTTCCTTTTCTTTCCGGAATTGTTCTTCGAGAGCACAAAGCCTTTTGGCCATTTCAGCTTTCAAATCAATACCTTGCTTTTCCAATAGCTCACATTGAGCATAATTCCAATCCACTGTCTCACCTATTGCTGAAAGAGATACATACAAGATAAATAAAATATTTATGAAAATAATCTTGAAAATTTATTTGAATTTTAATAATTACTTGATGTGTCGAGTGGGTTGAGTTTTTCTTTACGTTCTCTCGCTTGTTCCGGATGAGTAAATCTAAAGACATGATTCTTTCCAAGGATAACACGTGATCCAGTCTTCAAAATGATTGGCTCATTTATCTGAAAATGTAATATAATAATGAGGAAGTTTCAATTTAAAAAAATGAATAAGTGACTCATTTAATCGCATTTAACACCTCTAAGTCGGCTGGTTTTACAAATGTTTTATACGATCGAAGAATTGTGAACTAAAGAAGATACTACTTGTCATTGATTTCCGAATATTCTACTGGTCTATACCAATATAAACTTCTAACAAGTTCTATCAATGATTAAATATCATGTTTTGAAATAAATTTAGCAGATTTTGAAAGTAACAAACCTCGCGACCATTGACATAGATCAGAGCCGAATGATGTGGAACAAGACATATTACTCCATCGGTATTTTCAAAAATGCAATGTTCTTTCAGAATATGTGAACCACAAAGTTGGATATCCTGAGGCATATTGGCTTCAGATGTTCCAAGACGAGTTATTCCTGAAAGATAAGTGAGAAATTATAAAAAAGCTAAATACAATAAATAAAAGAAAAATGAGAGATGTAAAAGATATATATTCACCATCTTTAATATAATAGATGAGACATTCTGAGAGGTTGGGATCCTCATTGAGATTCACTAGGTGAGGAGTCTTTTTGGGTGAGAAAACTCCAACAGTTACTCCTTCCTTTACAGCGACACCCATTTCAGCAAAAACTGCTTCTCGTTGTATACGAATATTCTCTGTTCGCTTCAACTTCTCTTCCCAGGTTTCATTCAATTCTGAAAAAAAACAATTCATTATACTTTTCGTTTAGCAGAACAAGTTCGATAAAAAAACTGCATTTTAATTTTAGGACGAATCAGTTGCTTCAAAGAAAAGCAGGATGATTTAAATATGACTAAGAATAACAATGAAACATTCAGTTCAATTTGATATGTATGAATCGGATCTCAAGTATGTTTACTGTTATAGATAGCTAAAACAAAATTTGGTAACACAATCTTGTAAATGAGAACGAACCAGCAATGAGTTTTTCAGAAGCTTGAAGTTGATCCACAGCTTCTTCAGCAATAGTTGTAGCAGCACGGCTAAGTTTGGGGGTTCCAATCTCAGACTCACTGATGCAGCGCTCTCTATGACCAGGATTATTCTCATCGTCTCCTGAAATCAAACATTTGATTACAAAATGCACAAATAACACAAGAGTATATTTTATGGTATGATAATATAAGAATTCGGCAGTAAAATAAGGGGTTGAAATATATCCAGGATTCGAACTTGGACAAAGAGATGGTTTAATCTCTAAAATGGCAGAGAAGTAGAAATACATACATGATTCTACGTAGAATTTATTAGATGTAATAATTTGTTAACGTAACAATATTATAATAAAGCATGAATAATGGATCTCAATTGTGCGATACAATGACTCAAAAGAAGATATACAATGGTAGAAAAAGAACATAGTAGATAATAAACACCAAGCGTAAAAAGCTGCATGTTGAAAGGCCTTGTTTTTTTTAAAGAGCTTTCTATAATAGTTTTAGATAATCTTTAGCCAATAAGATCACCTTTTTAAAGCCTTTCAGCAACATTTAGAAAGACAAAACCAATTAAGACTTACCATGCAGACTGAAATGGATATTTTGTAGTTATATTCATGCATTTATAGTTTCAAAGCTGATTTGAAATGTAAATTTCTAGAAGTCAAAATAATTTTAATTCAGTTTCTTCAATTTTGTTACAGTTCATGATCAACTCAGCTTCAACTGACAAATAAAATACTTTGAAACAAGGTGGCTGCCATTGCGCATAAAAATAAAATAAACCGACTAGCGGTGGTGATTTTACTGACACATTAAGGACACAACTAAATAGATAAAAAATATGATATTACCCAAGGATACATTTTATTTGAAGGAAAAAAAAATAGAATTCCAATTAATTGTACAGTCGATACCATCTCAAAAGAATTTGAATATACGCTTAAAAGAACACCACAAAAATACAAATTTGAATCGAATGTATCCTTGTTATCAAGAAAACATAAATAATAAATAAAGCTAAAAAATAAAGTAAGTGAATAAGTAGTAATATATCCGCAAAATAAAAATGGCAGCAACTCTATGAATTTGTTATCCGTATTCTACTTACTATTATCTTCTCTCTTTTCATACAACACTTTGCCGTCTGGCCCTAAAGGATAACAAACAACTTTCGTTACATAACTTCAATATTTAAAATTTAATCCTGCATAGACGATTGATTCATTTGGCACTCTTAATTAAACATGATCATGGAAACATTTTCATTCATACTTGTTGACGATCTTATTTCTAAGCTCCTAAATGTGGTAAAATGAATGCAGTGATGGGTCCTCTGATAAAACATCAAAATATCTACATCATGTTAGTAATACATAAAAATGAGCAGTAAACATACCTTCTTGGACATCGATTCCTTCGGCTTTAAGGAGCTCTCGTAGTTTTTGAATTTCTTCCTTCAGCTCGCGGATGAGCTTAGCGTTAGCATCCTCATTGACAATAGCTTTGCAAACAATTTGTTTGGCTCTATCCGCATACCTAAAAAAACAAACAATTATTCAGAAAAGTGTTATGAAATTTCGATTCTAAACCTTATTTGTTAAATCAAAGGACAATACTTTGAAAACAGTTAATTCATGCTTTGTTGAAGTACAAAAAGGGAAAATATTCCTATTTTCACATTATTTTACCTGAGAGTGCTAAGAGTCTCATCATAGTTGATATCAGCTGGTGAAATTGCAGCAATCATAGCTGTCTTAGAATTTCCTCCGAGGTTTTCCCTTAGGAGCCAAGTAAGGACAGAGTCCCGATACGGAATGAAGTCAGCTTTCTTAGATTTCTTACTTTTTGATGCCTGAAATAAAAAATTAATACCTCATCATAAGGAAAATCATCAAATGTAAACATAAAAGCTTACGAGAAGGCCAAAATAAGAAAAGAAAAATGACACACAAAAACTTTTTGAAAACTTTGAGTGATCTGATGAAAAATTCGATAATAAAAACAGACATAAAATATTTTTACTTGACCAAAAGCAAACACAAAAGTGCAAATCGAGAGAGGCTTCATTTTGCGCACTTACCGACTGTATATCCCGAGGAAGGTTGGAAAAACCAAAATGAAGTTTAATATCGAGTAAAAATTTGTAAGATCATAACATGCATTATTTCATTTGAAAAAATATATATTTAATATCGGAAATGACTACTGAAAGACATTATGAGAATTATTTTAGAAATGCTATACTTATGACTTAGACATGAAAAATAAAATTATAAAAAATGTTTTAAGTTTTTTTTAGAATAAGGGAAAAGTACTTACGATTTCCGCGAGAGCCGAAATAACTTTTCCCAATGTAGTGAGAGACTTGTTAATATTAGCACCTTCTTTTAGCCGAGTTCCTTTAGCGCCAGTAGAATCAGCTCGTTCAGATCCCGCCAGATCTACGAGGGATATTTTGGAAACCTAGAATTTAAAAAAAAAACTTATTTACTTGTGATTATTTATCAAAATGGGGTGACCTATGCCGAGGGAATATTATATTATACACACTAACAACAGAAATACAGATCGGTTGAATTAGGATAGTTATAATTAGAAATGTACTAATAAAAGTAAAAAGATTTTAATTATTAATACACACTTTACTGGTTCTTGATTAGTTGAAGAGCTAAATCTTTTTCGGAATTAATAACAAATTAAATATCAGGGAAGAGAAAAAAAAAGTTCTAAAATATTATTTCACAATACCCATTATATTTCCAAACCACCACTAAAGCAAATATTTCTCGTTGTCTCCGCCAGGAATTGAACCTGGAACCTCAACCAGGGTAGGCCAATGCTTCAACCACTACAGTTCGAGGCCAACTTATCCCCACTCGATTGAATGTTTTGAGAATTTTACCTGAGAGTAAGAACAGAAAAAAATTTGTCAAAACAATCGTCCTGGGTTCTGGTTCTATTTCACACACAGAACCGTATTAAAACTGAAACTAAAAGAAACTGAAAACCATGTATGTAATGAATTAATAGTAAATACTAGTAATATTTAAAGCATTGACTTTGTGGTCAAACATTTTAATAAATGTTATTAAATATTTGTATATAACCGCTTACCGACTTTTCTATGTCTACCGGTTTCGGGACGTACCTGTCTCTTCATCGGGACACCAATTAAACCAACATGCAAAACCCACTATACACCTTCACCATAGTTGTTGCACAAAAATATAAAACCAACATGACATGCATTTTGCACACGCACACGCACTGATTAGGACAAGCACTGATTAAATTATGAAAATATTATGTTGTTTGAGAATTAATGAAAAAATTAGAGGGGAGGAGGGAGGGGGTAAGCTTAATAGTTTTAATAGGGTGACCATTACAGTGGAACATCGTATAAGGTGAATAGTGGGTTTTGCATGTTGGTTTGCATGTTGGTTCAATTGGTGTCCTGACAAATAGACGGGTACGTCTCGAAACCGGTAGACATAGAAAAGTCGGTAAGTTGTTTTAAACAAATATTTAATAACATTTATTAAATAGTAAATACCTTTTCTGATAGAAGATCGGTGGTAATGTCATGTCTCTGCTGAGTGAAAAATATTGTGAAAACAGCATGAGATCTGCTAGACGTCTCATTCATGTTGGTAGCTGCCACAGTTCTAAAAAAATAAACAACATTACAAACTTAAAGATTGCAAATTAGTTTTTTATTTTGAAATCACAGGAAAAAAACTAATGAATTTTTCTTCTAATTGCCAGTCGCGTTCTCTAAAGCACGCACTAAGCGGGAATAAGTAAGTAAATAATTCATTAACGACGATGAACATCTCCATAATTATTTTTTAAATGCAAACAATGTTTTTTGTAGAAGGAATAATCCAAATACAAAAAATAAAAATTTGAGTTTACTTTTGGATGCGAATTTCTAGTCCATTTTTATTATATATATCTTACACACTATTGAGTATAAAAACGATTTTTTAAATGAATTTTTTTATATAATGATGCTGCACGGCATTTTTTTTTATTAAACCATGTAATATTGATTTTTATAATTGTATAATTAATGAATTAATGCACAGTAGAATAATAAAGAGAACTGTATTTACCTGGCTTTGTTTCCTTCGTCAATTAAATCGTGTATATCTTGGTAGCTGGTGACTGCTAATTTGGAAAGATCTTCAACATAAGGTCCCAGCAAAGGATGTTCACGGACTCGAAGGTTTCCTTTATTTTTGGGATTCAGTAAGTCTCGGACACGCTCGCAGTATATTTCCATGTAGGAGACCTCAACCTAAAGAAATATTCAGCAATAAGTCCCCAAAAAATTTAATAAGATCGAAACTGAAATGTTATTAGAGGGGGGGAAAATGCTTATTGAATCGTATTTCTAAATGTAACATAATTTTTCTTTCTAAATCTTTAATTTTATTTACAATTTATAAAAAAAAACATGTCTAAAATAAATATTTATATCACACAGCAATAAAGGATATTTTCTTACGGAATATTTTAAATCATCGCAGGTGGTTTGTTTGATGCGACGGAAAAGATCTTTACAGATCTGCGGAATAATTCCTTCTTGTTCATCTTCCTGTTTACCCATCATGGTGTATGATTTACCAGCTCCCGTCTGGCCATATGCAAATATGCATATATTGTAGCCTGAAAGACAAAAATAAACTCGTATGAAGAGGCTTCGCGGAAGTTCGATGTCGTTTTGAAACTGTCTTAGCGTAAAACTTTTCAGCAAATAAAACTTTTATGGTATTCTAAAGTAAAAATGATTTTACCATCAAAAGAGTGCTGTAACATTTCTTCTCCTATATCTTTATACACCATTATTTGAGAAGAAAAATCCGAGTCACCGGGCTGAAAACAAAAGAAACTCGTTAAAGAACTAAAATATAAAATAATACAATTAAAAAATATAAAAGAACGAGGGTGAGAGTCTGAAGTTTTAATAAAAATAGGTATTATGCTTACATTGTGAGACCAATATGAGAAGTCAAAATTGAAGCTTTTGATTGCATCTTTGGTTCCCGGTGGGGCCTTTGGATTAACAATAGCTGAAACAGAGAAAACGACATTTTAAGTTTATTTCGGCTTATTTTATTTCAAAAGTATAGCACTCTTGGCTAAAAATACATTTAGCTTTTGAATATTTACGAAGTAGAACAATATTGCAATTAAAAAATTATTTGTGATGTGTTGTAAAAAATATGGAAAAGAAGGGTGTTTTCTTTACAGTTCAATGAACCTTTCACAAAATTATAAGCAGCGAAAAATTACAACGAAAAATAACACAATATTTTTTTAAACAAAAACATTGAAAAAGTATCAAAAAAAGAAATATCACACTAGCAATAAACAATATTTTATCTATAAAAAATATAAACCAACTTACAGATTTTACCAAAAACATATCTACGTTTTATAGGTACGTATGGAGTTGACGAATGGGTATAGTCACAAAATTCGTTAAAAATCAGTTATTAAATAGTACATATGTATATATATTTAGACAAAAGATTTTTTTTATTTCAAAAAACCTCAACTGCTTAAAAGTTTTCCATTCAATGGTTCAGCCGATATATTATATAGGGAGACCATTCGCACCGTTTCCCTGCAGGGGTAGACATATATAACGCAATACCACTCTATCTGTACACACAATTTTTAGTAGGTATGTTTAGACTTTAAAGATTGTTTCAGTATACATAATAAATTAGGTAGGTAACAGCCAGTTAATTTTAAAATGGCTGCGTTATGATTTGAATGTTTGACTTGGCTTAGTTTTCAGGCGGCACGTAGGCATTGCATGCGTTATGAATTGGGTGGAGTTAATACGTAAATGTTTTGAATGTTCCAATTGGAAAAGTGTCTAGAAGCAGGTCGTAATTTTGCAAATGTGAGCGCTGCAGCTTTACATTTAACGGTGGTCTCTATGTATGTGGTATTCCAGTATTCTGGTCCCCGTAGAGTAGAAGAGGAATAAACTATAAACGTAGCTGCAATACATCGTAAACTGCGGTAGGTACGGGGTACAGGACAACATCTTAGTAAGTAACATCTTCCATAAAACTTCTAACGGCCAGCCGCAGCCGCCCTGGAGAAACATCGCTCTCCGCCTTTCCCCGTAGCTTGTACGTGGGTCTTTACTTAAGAATATAAAAAAAACAACTTTTCAAATATTTATTAAAACATCGACGCGACTTTCTAACCCAACAAAGCGGCAAAGTGCGTTTTGCGAGTATCACGAGCTACATTTTTTAAAGTTTGGCTACTACATTTTTTTAAAGATTTTATAATGTATACTAAATTACAACGTGATTATATATTACGTGATTATACAGACAATTTTTTTCTGCTCTTATGTAGTAAAATAGTGTTTTATATTAATTCGTCTAACTTATTATTTATTTCAAATTGTACCGAAAAACGCGTTTTCCGCAGTCAATAATGTAACACAAATTCATTTTGATTATACAAATGAACATAGGTAAACATGAGCTGATATATTTTGATGTTTTTTGGGTTTGATAAGTTTGCTACATAAATTACATCTTTCTGATCCCCACCTAATGGAACGTAGAGTAGCGCAATAGAACACCGATCAAGCCACCCTCGATACGCTGCAATATGATCAGTTTTACGCTTTAGGTGTTAGATATTTCAGAGAAAACGAAATGTTCCAGAAAAAAAATCATGTCGATTTTGTCGGGAACCGACATGGCAGCCAAACGCGTATTTGAACATTCTGCCAGGCTCTGTGCGACCAATTTTCGTAAAAAAAATGAGTAAGTGAACAATTCATGTCGTCGTTGTGATTTTTCTTTTCTGTTAAGCATTTTACACTTCGTATTCTCGGAGAAATGAATTAACAAATAACGTAAATGCACAAGTACCTGAAGCAAATATTTAAATGATTTTATTACTTATTTAAGCGCGCTAATAAACGGTTATATTCGCGTGAGCTTCCATGAAAAAACGAAAAGTCTAGACGTAGTGGCAACTACATACGAGTCGGTATGTATAGCACCTACATAGGTGTATACCGTGCGGTGAAAATACATTCTCGAGGTGTATTTTTCATTTTTACCGGAAGCAACCCGCACCTACGGAGAAGTTGAGTGGGTTGCGTGTTTATCCAGTGCCTGCGAAAAACCTATAACATATATTGCGAAGTTAAAATTATTCCATCGGCCATTATGTGGGATGTGGGACCATACCATTATAAATTCGTCGTTTCTTCTATAAAAATCGATCTGAGGCTAAACCATTAATGTTTTCTTTATTCATATTGTAGTATTTATGTCTTGTGGTAGTATCGCGGACTAACGGATCAGAGGCAGAGGTTCGAACCCCGCTTTACCACCCTAGATTTAATATTTACGAATTTTCGACGTTGAACTCCAAGTGTCAATATTTGGGTAAATAATAAGAATGAAGTTTTTCTTCTTTTTTTTCTCTTTTGTAAAGAAAAACTAATATATTATTTGATTGATTGCTATTATTGATGAACAAATTTTATTATTAATGTTTCGGCATAGCATTACCCCTTCCAATTCCTGCCCAGTGGTATATAGGGTACTGTATTGGTAAATCAAATGTAGCGTATTTCAATAACCTATTAGATTAAAGTAAGCTGATCAGTCTTACGCTTTAGGTGCCAGTTCAGGAACATTGAAATATTGCAGTTTGAACGACCTTTTTCCTTTTCCCTTTTCAGGATTTTTACCCGAGTAGCCATCGAGCCAAAAACACTCGTCCAGGGTTCTGGTTCTATTTTACACATATAACTGTATTCTTCATCCGCCTGGACACAGATAATAAGCAAAGTACCTACATTAAATCAAAACCGTTTTTAAAAAAAGTTATTGGAACGGTATATTCGATTGTAAACAATCAAAGTAATTCATTGACAATAGATCGGTCATAATTTGAAAAAAAGTTGTCGGCAAGGAATATTAAATCGTTAACGAAAGAAAAAAATATGAGTTGAGGTTTAATGGTGAAATTTCAAAGAGAAACGCGCTGTTGTGTTGAAAATCGGTAAAATTTGCCCACAGTACCCTTTCAATAGGCTTTTCATTACCCGTCTACGCTTTCTAAAGGTTGGGGGCTCCTTGTACGCGTAGTCAACGGTTCGTTAGTCGCTACGCCTCAATAACCAGTACCTAATGTTGAGTCTTCCGAATACTAAAGGAAAACCACCGTTACTATGGAACGCCCGTTATTCTACCGTTACAAAGTGTAATGATTACATTTTGCGGTATATTCATGGCATGTTAAAATCTTAAGTGAAACCGTGGAGCATCAAGTTATGCACCTTAATTTGAAGAAGAATTTAACCCCTGTTGAGATCAGTTTCATTTGTGGTTTTCCGTGTTCAGGAGGACAAAACAATTTCGCCTGTATTCGACTGGACGGTTGCTCTCAGGTGAAAATCCAGACAAAAGAAATCGAGTGGAGATAAGTCCGCCAAGTAGAGTATTGGTTAGAGAGTTTGTTTACCACACCAGAGGTATCGTGTTTGGTTTTCGGCAGGGTCCACTTGGAATATTCATTTTAAAGTGTCTCTGGACTCTATTTAACGCCTAAACGGTCTTTGATGATTAGTTTTACCACTTGCTATAGGGATCATCTTTCATATAAAAAGTATGGAATAATATTTATTGCCAATTCTTTATTTTACAGACGCTCTCCGGTATATGAGCTTACATTGTCTTATAAAAGGTCTTCCAATAGGGATGATACAATTTTAAATGGCTATAATGGCAACTCTGCATATTATTTTTTATCATTTCTTATGTTATTTGTGTTCAGTATAGTATGCCATTTAATCATGGAAAGATACACGCTTCACCAACGTTTCGAAATTATTACATTGTTTTGTCAAAATCGGTGTTAATATATGAATACTGAAAGAAATTTAAGAATAATTCATGGACGACATTATTCAGTTAATCGACCCCCTATTCCTCGTATTGTAGACAAATTTGAAAATGAATTTTCTTTACACGATACAAGAGTACTAGTAGGACAAATAAATGCACGTACACAAGAGAATATTGATGCAGTAGCAGCAAGTGTAAGAGATAATCCAAATTTATCAATTGAACGTCGTCCTCGAGAATTAAACCTTTCTCAAACAACACCATGGAGAATTTTAAGAAAAGATTTGGGTTTACGCCCTTACAAAATTCAATTGGTTCAATAATTAAAGCCAGCAGACCACCACCAACGTCGTTTATTTGCTGATTTTGCTTTATAAAAAATCAATGCAGATCCATTTGTTACCGTTCATTGATGTTAAGTGATGAAGCTCATTTTTGGTTAAACGGTTTTGTAAACAAACAGAATTGCAGAATTCGGAAAAACGTGTTATTGGTGAAATAACACCAAATTTATGTGAAAAAGTGATTGAAAATTGGGCTGACAGAATGCGGTATGTACAGAAAAGTCGTGGTGCTTACATGAACGATATTATTTTTCATACTTAATGGCATAATGTAAACTTTCAAATAAAATATAAAAAATGGGTATCACTGAATAGTTTGTGTTTTTTTTAATTTTTAAATTGTATCACTCTTAATGAAAGACCCTTTATAATCAATTTATTAAGATTCGCTGCACTTGAAAAACTAGTGCAGTACTCTATGGACCATTGGGTGTGGAAATAATGATGAATTTTTAGTAAACGAAATACACATTTTACTTCGAATTTATTTAGGTTTTCGCAAATGATGAATCCAAACTGAACTTACTAGTAAGAATACTTAGTAGTAAAATTGTCCATCGAAGTTTTATTATAAATAATTCGATATTAAAATGGACCATATTATACATGTCAGGTTTTCAGAACATTAAATCTAAATGTTGATCGAAGTTTGAAGTTTCTACCCATAAGGTTTGACGTCATTGCTTTGTCTAAACTCTGAACATTCTGTCACTGAGCGCTACAGCCATTGTTTTATGAAATAGGCAATTTATATAGCCACACATAAAGTTTTCATCCAAATAGTATAAAGTTATAGTTATAACGACAACGCAATTTATAATCATAAAATATCTTAATAACATTTTGTAATTTTCGATGTGAACAATGAAAATATGTATGGATTTGGAAACAAGATAATATGATAAAAGTTCTTTAGTTTGATAAGCGTATGTTAAGTTAACAGAGTTATCTTCAATTGCCTATAATGTAAACTCGAATTTTATGTACGAAAATGTGTATATTTGTATGAAAATTTAAAGTATCACTGTTGGAAATCTATAATTAAACATGTCTAAAAATATATATTGCATTTAAATATTAAATTTTTGAAAGAGGAATTTCCATTTTAATTTATTTTTTTAAACCAATCAACAGGCTTATGAAAGCCCTAATAGATTGGCATTTATGATATATAATACAATAAATTAACTTAACCTAAACAATCTTAGAATCTATTTAAATGTACAATAGGTATAGTCATGGTATGATCTAGGCAGACATGGCAAGTGTGTCATCTCAAGTCAGGAGTGATAAAACCGCTTGCTTCTTGAATACTTGCCTTTTCTGTAGGAACACATTGACATTACTGTTTGAATTTTTTTTGTTAACTGTTGTGAGGATCCTTTGCAGAGTGGAAAAGAATCCGACGTTGGTTCTAAAATTTCCCATAGCAATGACAACATTGGTACGCAAGTTACGGTGGAGTACATTAGGGATAATCTGAGCAAGGATATCATGCGTATTATGTAGATATTACTTTATAGACAATTGAAGATAACTCTGTTAACTTCTCATTGTAATCGGGGTTCAGGGCCGCGATTATAAACGCTATCTTCATCAATACATATCGAGACGGTATAAAGTAAACTCGATATTTTTATGTACGAAAATGTGTATATTTGTATAAAAATTCAAAGTATCTTCGTCGGTAACCTGTAATTAAACACGTTTAGAAAACAAATTTGTAAATAATACATTTTTCATACGGAAAACTTAATTTTATTTTGTAGATAAAATTAAAGACAAGTTTCAACTTCCCATAAGAATACGGTCCCAGGACCCCGATTACAATGGGAAGTTACATTTATCTTCAATTTTATATACTATGTAAAATTAAGTTTTCTGTATGAAAAACAGAATATGTATACATTTATTTCTTCTTAACATGTTCAATTATAGGTTACCGACGAAGACACTTTAAATGTTCATGCAAATATACTCATTTTCGTAGACAAATATCGGTTTTCCTTTATAGACAGTCGAAGATAACTCTGTTAGCTCCCATTGTAATCGGGGCCCTGATTGCTTTTTATGAAGTAATGCTAAGGCCAAATTAGCGAATGAAAAGAGTTACTTATGTGTTTTGATTTATGCCATAAAATTGTAAGGTTTTTACACATGGCCACTAGACAAAGAATAGTATAAGGTTACCTGGTTGCACAGTTTAAACTTGCGACTTTATTATTTTATTTTACATATTATTTATCAAAGAATACGTCATTAATAAATAACCAATCAATTTTGAGTATAAAGTATCACGCGTTGGTTGCTATAAAGCTTCGATAATCACAAAGTTCACAGGATTTATTGCTGTGGTCTCACCGAGAATAGAACTCGGAAGCTCAGTGTTCAAAGAAAGCATTTCAGCCATTGCGACCAAGCAAAAAAAAATTATCAATATTCAATGAAAAAATTTTCGTTCAGAGTTCTGTAAATGTTTAGGCTTTCATATTATCTTTTCAATAAATTTCCATCTGTATTTATATATGTCAGTATAATATTATACAAAAGTATATATGTATTAGGTGTTAACATAAGTTGTGTCAGTTTTTTTCCAATTTAAAAATGAGCACCAAATGTTAAAAAAAAATATAAAGGTCACCGGATAGAAAATGTTCTGCTCTACAAGATAATGTGTTTGCTTTAACCATTCATATTTTATTTAATTACAAGCCTCCAAAACGGAATATCAAGTAGACGAATGTGAACGTTTTCGACACCCCCTCAGTTCGCGTTAAGTTGATTGAATGAAGAAGAAAACATTTTTTTTTTAAATTCAAGTTTTCTTCTTTATTCCCTCGATTGAACGCAAACAGAAGGAGGTGTCGAAAATGCTCTCATTTTTTAATTTTAACGGACACAACGTACGTTAACACCCAATATGACTTGAATGATTGTGTATATAGTTCCGACTTAACAGGAATTTATCTAACAAGTCGAGACATGAAAATAATGATTAATTGCGTCATATGCAATTTTATATACATAATAATAATTAAATAAATCTCTGACCAGATATAATAAATTTTAAGTTTGATATTTACCTGTCGTGTTGCCCGCCATTTCTATGATACATTTCGACTCCCTCCCGATCTCCCTGGAGTTGAAGGGGCGCACCCTGACGGCCACCTTGACGGACGACATGGTGCCTATGGCCTGATGTTCCGCTTCCGGGAGCTACTTCCGGTCGCCTCGCCCTACAAGAAGGCGACAGCACCCGCTGCGGAGTGGAAGGTGTGTCCTGAAAAAATGAAAAATGAAGGTTACACGCGGCGGTCAATATCAATCCTGAAGGACAGATTATTCTAAAAATATTTAGTTGATAAATATGGCCGAGTAAGCTTGAACCCTTTGTTGCCTGAACAAAGATTAAGTAGAGTTTTTCAAAATTTTAATTTTCAATTATGTTGTTTAAAGCTTGAAAAAGATTATATATTTTTCTTGTTTTTTTAAAAAAAACTTTTTGTAGTGGTACAAATTTGTACCGTAAGGAGTTGCAATATAGATAAAAAGTTGTTATTTTTTCAATACGATATATAGTACGCGACCTAGAACAAGTGGTAACATCTTAATTTACAAATTAAAAACAACTACGGCACAACATCATTATACTAACAGAGGAATATTTTTCTTTAATGAAATGAACAAAGAAAATAAAAAGTGCAGTCAGGAAAATGACATATTATTTAAGAAAGAAGTGAAAAGTTATATTTTTATTTGTTTTTGTGTTTAATTAATTTTATCACTGATCAAAAAACCGTTTTTTTAATATGTTATCCTAAAGGTAATAATAATTAAAAATAAAATAAACAAACTATTGTAAGACGCCACGCCGCATTATGTACATAAGAATTGTTTTTTCATTTACGCAATGGGAAAAGTTAATATAAATATATGTATTGAATTAATATAAAAATTGCATTTAGTAGTCATATTGTAAACTTTTTTTGAAAAAAAAAAAAAATTAAAAAAACCCGCTTCATAACCAAATCCCAAAAATTTTTGAAAGAAAAGAATTTACTTCTTGTCATATAATAAAACTGAAGTTTGCAATGGAGTAGTAATTTTACATAATCAAACGGGTGACAGCCCTACGCAAAATTGATCCCCAGAAGTCATTTTTTGGGACTAATTATTACTTCAAAATGGCTAAAATTACACAATCATGTTCAAATGTGTACCGACAGTGATAAGCTGCATCAAATGCATTATCATATAAGAGATATATGAGTTACTTTACACCAGGGCTGGTATTTCGAACGCAATTATAGCGCGGTATAGCGCGTTTTTACGTACTAAATACGCGTTATAGCGCGCTGTAAATGCGTTCGGAATACGAGCACTGGACAAATTTGTACCGTCAGGGAGTAAAGAGTTAAGTGAGAAGAAGCAGTGACGTTTACTAAAAAGACATTTTATTTCATTACTAGATGCATCTCAGATTTCAAATACTGTGTTGCCCCCAACAATTCGAAAAAAAAATATAGAGCAATACACATGCAAATCGCGTGAGAAAGAAAGAAACATATTTTCTTAGTTCTTACTTCGGTAGAACTCGTTACAAGAGCTAGGACAATACGATACATGTCAGTTTTAATATTTATGTACTTTGAAACTGTGAAAAGTATAACTGATTATGAATTCATTAAATGGAACACTGGCTCTCAAACTGAGTACAAACAGATAACATTAATAAAACATGTATACTGATCATGTATTACTGAATTTGGTTAGTAGAGGAAGAAATATAATCCATTCGTAATAAAAAAAAATCTTGGTTGTATGAGTGAATCCGAAGAAAGACATTTAGTCTTTAAAACGGATTCGGGTATGTGTTGGATGCTTTCAATGTCTTTGGTAAAAAAATTCAATATCAAAGATCAGGTTCAAGAGGAGGTATATCTCTTTTCAGAATTGAGGGCCCATATGACACTTGGGACACCAGAAGCTAAGAAAGAGATGGACGATATACTTGAATCATTTTTAAAGGCCGCCGATGAAGCAGCAGCGGAGGGTTACATGTATGGATCTACGGTAATATTGTTATATTAAATATATATATCCTGAGAAATGGTTTCGTTCCGTTATTATGAATATAACGTTACACGTAGCGCAGTCGGTTAGACGACTGACTGTGAATTTGGCGTCACGGATTCTATTCCCGCCAGTTGCTAGAGTGAAATTTGAGAAATAGTTTTTCTCAATCGGTCTGGGTGTTGTAGTGAATTATTCGTAATTTCCTTCCACACCATATATTTCCCATTTCTTGGCAAGCCCTTAAGGCAGGGTCTTAGCGGGCATGGTCATCTTCTCCATAAGGGCGCGTGCGGCACGAGTACGATTCATTTATCTTGCAAGAGGTCTCGGGTTTGATTCCCGACATAGTTGATTTGAAATATTTATTTAAAAATGTGTTTTTACACTAGAGTATTTCATAGTCCCTGGACTGGTACCTGAAGCGTAAGAGTGATCATCTTACCTTCATGTAATAAAAAATGATCAAGATACGATAATAGGAATTATCTATGATCATACAATATAAGATAATTCCTATTTATAAAATGTCTTAAATATCAATCAGAAGGACGACAAAAATTCGCTGCAAAAAAACGAACCAGCCAGGAGCTAGCTGTCAAACTAAATAAACGAATGCACTTTTCTTTGTCATGCCGAATACTAACATAAGTAGAAAAAAATAGAGACCTACTTAATTATGATAATTAATAGGGCCCGTATTACAATGGGAATTTACCATTTATCTTCAATTTTATAAAAATAGAATGTGCATAAAAAGAAATCTAAACATATTCTGCTGTTTTTTTTTATTTCAGTTGGTGAGGCAGTAAATAAATCTGAAATTTCGAGTATACTTGAACACTATACTAAAACTTGGTAAATAACGCACTAAATAGAGTACACAAAAAAATAAATAGAGACACGGAGTAATAATTTACTAGAGAAGCCGTTTAGCTCTATTGAATAGAACAAAAGCGTTCAAAATTTTTGGTTTGGGTTTTAGTTTAACAACAAACGTGTAACGAATGGTTTCGGTTTACGCATGCAATGCTGTAAATTGTAGCTATCTTCCTGGTTGATAATCGACTAATGGTTTTTGTCCATATGGGCGACACTATTAGCCAGTGTCGTGTTATTACTCAAAGTACTAGACTAACTGATTGGTAGCCGACATATTAAACTACCTAATGTGAAAATAATAAATGAATAAGACGTGCCTATTATATCGGCCACAATTTTCGACACGACAATCTACTGCATATTCATACTAATTTGGAAGGAACAGTAAAGGGCTGAAAGTAAATTGATCATGGAAGGCATGAAATTTAAATCACATGACTTGTTAAAAGAGCCTCCGAGGGCCGGTATAAATAGATAATATATTACTAGTCTATGCTCTATTTTATTTTGCTCTACAAAAGGCCAGGAGGCCCTATTACAGTGGTGAACTACAGCACAGAACACTTATGCGCGAGTCAAGCATCTTAACCACTACACGACGGAGGCCGCAGTTAATTTTGCGCAAGTGTAAATTTCCAGGAAGATGGGCCGGATACGTCAAAAACACGATCTCCAAACCAAGTTTATTAGCTGTGCCGAAGTTTGATACGTTTTCCCCTGTCTGAATCAACCGCTGACCCAAGGGTGGCCTTTTTGACTTGTGTTTTTCTGACATATAGATCCGATACATATTTTGTAATCCCTGGGGTGCTATTCTGAATCTTCTGAGGATTTTTATTTTTTTTCAATCAAAAATAAATAAATATGAACACGGGAAATCAAACACGATGATTTTAATTACGAACATTATTGCGACCTTAAGCATTATCCAAAACACTAACTTAGGTTGATTAGACCGAGCAGTATTTGTTTACATCCGTTTTTAAAATAGTGTTTTACATCTTTTGACGTTTAATCATCAGTGTGGCCATTGTATGAAGCAAAGTGTCTTCGCATTGAAAAAATAAAAATCCTCAAATTACCCACTCTTTAGGGGGAAGAGAAGATTCAGAATACCAACCCTGGAGCGTTAAATTTATTATTTGTCTACAAAGGTTTAGACATACTAGAAATGTAGCTTAAGAAGGTGAAATAATTCGCATTAATCTTAGTTACATCAATAAATGATCGCTTAAATCATAAACAGTTCATAAACTTCTTCTGTCTTCCATACTCATAAAGGTTATCACTCTTCTATCATATTAACAGTTTTAACATTTTTGAATGACGTCTTTATAAATAATGTAAGAAAAAAGATTATAAAACACGATTGAAATGAAACAACCAGTAACAACGCTTAACAACTATTGCCGTTCTACCATCATATTGATTGTAGTTAATTTTTTGTGTTCTACTTAGATTTCTTTGTTAAAAAGCGGTCAACGAACTTTTTGACTGAGCTTTTAGGAGGCGAATATTACGCAGTAAAAAAATATGGGATAGAAAAAGCAAGGAGTAAATAAAAAACGCAAAAACGTTTTCATAAAAAAACACTCGATAGTAACTGACAGGAAAATTCAATTAATAATCATGTTATAATATGCATATTGTTGTAACAGTTATGCGTGTATGTAAAAACGGGGTCGAGAAAACAACGAAAAACAATCTCATAAGACCTTTTTACTCTCCATTGAGAGGTTCGAACCCCGCTAAACTGTGATTTGATTTTCTTGATTCATGTTTTCCGATAGTTAAATTTACAACTCGTTGAAATTGTCTCACAAAATTGTAATATTTTAGTTAATCTTTTTCTTCTCTTAGTGCCCTGTCAGGTATCCCCAACGTTGGCAACCACTTTGGCAAAAGTATCTCAGTCCTGTGCTGCCCGAAAAATCTACTCTACAATCCCGAAGCCAGTCCAGTCTTGTATATTTCGCAGCCAGGACATGTCTTCTTCCAGCCCCTCTGTGACCCTCAATCGTGTCTTTCAAAATTGAGGGAAGCAAGTAGTACTTTTCTCCACACATTATATGCCCCAGATACGAATTTTTATGGTGTTCAAGAGTTCTCTGTTCGTTCTAGCTCGACTTAAGACGTTCGTTATCAGGTCTGTCTAAGATATTAATTTATTAAAATATAAATTTCACTGTACACCAAATTCATTTCAAACTCTGGAGTATAGAAGAGTGATTGCAGTTCAATTATTTCTGTTTAAACTGGTAAACAACATCTTAGACTGCCCTTTACTTATAAGTTCTTTAGAATACCTTGTACCCAACAGAACAAGACTCCATACTACATTTAATTTGCCAGTACCTAGGACTAACTCAAGGAAAAACGACTTTTCTTTAGAGCATGTCTTTATTACAATACTGTTCTCTCCGATCACGCAGACATTTTTCATCTCTCTTATATGAAATATAGAAAATTCCTCTTAGACAGTACACCCGTTTAGTTTTATGATGTCAGTAATTATGTTTGTATTCGCATGTTCATTATTATATTTTTGTACCTTTTATATTATTTTTATATAACTTTTTTCTTTTCTTATTCTTTAAATTCAAATTTATCTTGTTTCTATTAACTTTATTTTTATAACTGTAAATAAGTATATGTATTTTTATTTTATTTGCAAGTTTCTAAGTGCCTAACAATTGTTAATTGCTTTTATTTTGATATCGATAGTGTACTTAATCGATATCGTACTCCACTGTGGAAAATTTTTATTGACTGTTTTCACAATTTTCGTTCATATGTATTCTTATTTTTTTTATACAATATATGTAAAAAACTGTTGTTTTTTTCCCAAATAAAAATAAATAAATATCTTAAGCATTCTGCGATGCAACCACATCAATTAATAGATCGCATTAAAAAAAAATAAACACGAAAGAAAACGAAGTACCGAGAAACATTAAGGAAAAAAAAACAAATTGTAGTTTCTTTTAAAAAGAAAGAACATAAAAATGCAATTTCAAATAAATAACAGCGCTATTTATAAAGTTTCCATCTCGATATTTCCCTTAAAAGATAAGAGTAAAACTTTATTTTAAATCTTGATGTGGTGAGTGGAAAAAATTGAGAAAACATGCATGCATATTTTCTCAAAAAATTGAGAAAATATGCATCATTATTGTTATATTTATTAAAGACACTATACATACATTCGTTGATTACAAACACACAGTTTATAGTTAAAAAACCAGGAACGACCTGCCCCGACTCGCTAGAAAATCTGTGTTGAGTCGAGGCACTTGCAATGCATTCATAAACATACATGCACATATATATACACACACATGCACACATATTCACATATATATATAAATACTATAGTTTATACATAAATATGAAGTTTATATATTACATCATACTCCATATATTATATTAAATTACTTATTATTTTTATTTCTTTTACATTATGCATCTTTATCTATAGCTGTACATACATATTGGTAATTCACCAGTTATTCCACATTATATCACAGTGATCCATTTCCATTCCAACAAACCAATTACTCGAACTCAACTTCATCCCACACTGTTTAATCGCGAAGAGATCTACGAAAAGCCGGAAGATCTATCCCAAAAAATTCCAAGTCGTGTGATGAATTGACTAATCTACACATTCTGGACATTGGGGCATAAAAACCAAAGTTGCTCTTAGAAGATTTTATAAATAGCAGATTTTGACTTCTGGTGACACGGTTGGGAACATGAAAAGAAATTGATTGCAACAGAGATGGGATATCACTTAAAGCATTAAGTATTTTAAAAATGCATATAAGGTCCATCTCAGTTCTACGTCTCTCCAATTAAGACAGATTAAGAGATTGCTCTATTTCAAAATAAGAATAATTACCCCTTTGTAATCCGAGCAACCATGCCACTTTTCTTAGAAAACGGTGTTGGACAGATTCGATACGGTCAATATGAGTCCTGTAGAATGGAGACCAAATGGAAGAAGCGTATTCTAGATGGGGTCGAACTAGTGAGCAATAAAGAGTTTTGATGGTATTAATATTTTTAAAGTCCGCCGTCACTCTATTGATAAAACCGAGAAGTTTGAGAGATTTGTTTACAATATTATCAATGTGTTCACGAAAGGAGAGTTTACTATCTAAAGTAATGCCAATATCCTTTATTGACGAAACCATTGAAAGGGAAGTATTTTTTAGTTTGTAGTTGACTTGTATAGGTTTTTTTCGTCGCGAGAAAGATATTATTTTACATTTGTCAATGTTAAGTTGAAGACAATTGATGTCGCACCATTCATTAAAACAATTAATATCATGTTGAAAAAGAAGACAATCATTGGGAGATTCAATCAGTTCTGGCCTATTAACATATCTTATATGTTAATAGGCCAGAGTCTAGCGACTGATTCTGAAACTGACAGTTATGTCAGAATTTAGTTCGACTTAAAATTAAAATTGACTTATTTCTCTATTATATTTGAACGTAGTTATACAGAGAGAAGCCAGCCATAGAAAAGTGAAACTGAGATAATAGCCATTTTGTGAAAAGAGTGAATTATAAAATCTACACAATAGTTTGAATGTTTTTGACTTTAACAAACGATAAACGATTAATACATAAGTTTTTTTATATAGTACAAACAAGAATCTTATGGTGTATTTGACCAGTTTAAAAGATTTTTAAAGTACCATAAGATTTTTCTAGTTTTGTGGGTGTTTTCTGTAAATTGAGAAATGCCGTTTTTGCGATCGACACCTTTTTCCGGAGGTGATAATTACAGTTTTTTTTATATAAAAGCGGTCTGGCTGTTTTTAGCAAAATCGACCTTACTGCAACAGATAACATCAATATCTAATTTTTAAGAAATTGTGGACTGGCTGCTTTCTGCATAATTACGTTCATTTCGAATAGGCTTTAAAAAAAGTGCCAACTTCAAAACGATCAAAAATTTAAGTAAATCGTAATTAAATGAAAAATTGCTCGGTGGAAGAAATTTTTTGTCACTTTTAATGCGTAGATAAACGAGTATCATCAACAGATCCACAGATGAAAGAATTGAAGTAATATAGATGTTCAGATCTGGGCAGAATGGTGAATGTTACACAGTGTGTAAAGTAGCCACTTAAACCAGCCAATGACAGGTCGTAAGGCCTGTAGATGCCTAGACTTCTGTATTACCTTCTCTAAATTGTTCATTATCTCTGTTCTTATATGTTAAGAATTGTTTACAGTTTTGGAATTCAACCGTAAACAAGTACCTAGGTACCTACTTACCAACGAAAAGTTATACTATCTTTTTAAAGTTTATTCGAACAGTTTTTACGACAAATAAATTAATTTTTGATAAATTGTTTGCTATGGGAACTAGAACCACCCAATAACCCTTGAATAAGGTCAGTTTTATCCGCTGTCTTCGGGCGCACGGTAGACATATATGATAACTATTTTTGAAAAACGCTCGATGTACCGGTACAGAAAATTCTGATACTCTGTTTAGAAAAACAGCAAAATGCTTCAGTTTTGAGGTGCGAAAAATTGGACAGCAAAACGCCGGTTTTTTTTTTTATAGTTAGGCATGAAAGGTCCAACATGCAGTTTGTTTTGTTTTGTTTTGTTATTGTTTTTCGCACAGCATCGGGGAGGCATCTAAAAAACAGTGACAGAAAACAATATTGAAATACCTATTTATCAAAATTATTTGTCACCGCATATCCTCACAACTTATGTGACCCGAAACACAAACATAATAATGTATATGTGCATATCTAATTTGAACTAAATACAATCATTTATATCAAACTTTCGATTGTGTTAATTTATTTGTCGGTGAGTGTAATATTAATTTGGGTACCCGGACACTCAAACATCGACGGTAACGAGGCAGCTGATGAATTGGCAAGGCTGGGAGCTGAGACAGCCCCAATAGCCCCTGAGCCCTACTGTGGGTTACCCAAAATATGCCCTCCGTAATCAGCTTAGGTCATGGGCCAAGGGAGCAGAGCGCAATGCTTTGGCAAAAAGTGCCTGGTCAGCCCCATGCGAAGGAACTGATAAAAAGGTAATCGCGAAAGTTTGCCTTCGACCTAATAAAGCCCAGCCGAAATCAAGTGAGGGTTATTACTCGATCCATACAAGGCACTGGAGATTGAACAAACAACCTGCTAGAATGAACCTCTCCGAAACTTTTAGATGTAGGTTTTGCAGAGCAGATGATGAAACACCTATACATATTATCTGTGAATGTGATGTTTTACACCATAAAAGAAGCCTCATCCTCGGGGGACCACTAGTTAAACATGAGGATGTTAAAGAGCTCGCCCCCTACCCAATAGCTCGATACTTTACGGATCTAGGCTTGGAGGGGGAGATTTATCAAATTGAGAACTCTCGTCTTCCACACAGTAGTCAGGCTCTTTATAGACCCGAGCTTGGAGGACGAGAACTATTCACGGGTACCCGTCACAATAGATCTTCACAGGTCGCATTGACATTAGGAGCTTGAAGTATAGCACCTATCTCCACCTCTAAGAATACAAATAATAAGTATTCATTTAATATACACACGAGAATATACTCAAATCTAGTAATAGCAAAGCATTGCCCAGTTCAGCTCGTCTTGAATAAATAACAGTCTTTAGCGTTTTGTGAACTGTCTTAAAGCTGGCATGGAGATAACCTAAATAAAAACCCGATATAATCTCCAAATTCGTAGAAGTCTAGAATTTGAAGCGAACGGCGACCATAAAATTCACAATCTTGATGCTCTATACAAGCTAAAATCCAATCAGTGGGACGTAAATACGAGTATATCTTGAGAATGAGGAAGTTTAGTGCTACAAGTAATTGGATAAAAACAATGTTTTCTTTCGCGAGCTAAGAATAAGAGCTATAAATTGTACAGTAAAGTTTCAAGAAAATGCATGAAAAAATTAAAATAAAATAAAAATAAGAATATACGTATTTGTGCATATATTTATTCATATCTAGCTTTAGAACAGGTATTTTTGTATCTAGTGAAGCTGCTAGTAATATTTTTTCGCAGTGTAGCATGTCAAGCACTTTTAATAAGCATTTTTTTTGGTACGTACTATTATTTTTTTGCCAATAAACGCTGTATTCCAATACTGAAATTGATAATAAAAACATATTAAGCTAATGGTAAGATAAAAACAATATAAAAAAAGCCTTCAATGGTAGGAATATTACGCGTTATATTGTAGTTGCCTATATAGTATATGAAGTGACTAATTTTTTTTAAAGGATAAAAAAACATTACGTAAATTGATGTTTCGTTTTTACTATAAGACGCTTTAGTCCATTTTTTAAGTTTCAGTGAATACAGAATATTTACAAGTTTCTTCGCAATTTTCCCAGAAACATTTCCTAATTTTCCTAAACTCTTCCAAACAACGATTAATCATTGCTCGTGGTTGGGCAAGGAACGCTGAAAATTGTTCATAACAATAAACTTTTCGAAGTACCTATTTACAGTTTAAAAGATTAATCTTGTTTACTTTTATTGAAAATATCTTCAACGTGCACATTTTACGCCTAATTTTGAATAATACTTTCGCTTTTTAATAACATAATAAAATGTTGCGCGCATAAAATAAAAAAATATTACATTTTCAATGAATTAGTTGTTCATTGAGACAAATGTTACCCACAACACAAACCAAATTGATGCGGTGAAATAATTGGTTATTACGTGGTCCAGTGGTCAGCGCGTGTACCTACTAAGAGGTCTCAAGTTCAAATTCCAACATGATTGATTTTAAATATTTATTTTGTCGGTTTTTACAGGGAATTGGCATCTGAAGCGTAGCACTTATAATCTTACCTTCATTTAACAAAAAGTAATGGAGTGTATAATGTTAAGTGTATAATGCCGAATGCATCATTAGGTGTGGAAGAGGGAATGATGCCATGTCAATGTCCTACTCGCGAATAAGTTTAACATTAGGCATAGATACTTAATGATATCAGTAATGAAATGAACAATAAATATTTACTTTTGAAGATGTTCTTCACCACAATATATTATAGTTTCAGGGCTGCAGGTACAAACACTATCCTCACCGGTACGTATTGAGACGGTATAAAAGTAAAATCGATATTTAAGTGCAAAAATATGTATATTTTAAGTATTTTGGTAGGTAACCTGTAATTAAACATGTTAAGAAAATAAAATTTTATGCATATTATACTTGTATTTTTCACACAGAAAACATAATTTTACTTTGTAGATAAAATTGAAGATAAATGTTAATTTCTCATTGTAATATGGGCCCTGATCTGGCATCTAAGTCGATAACCAGAACATTTTACCGTACATTAACACTTTAAAACCTTTTTTCGGTGCATCTGTATCTAAAAAATATAATGATTTGCTAATCATGTAGGTAATGCATGGCGACTAATATTTTAAGTATGTTCAAATATATAAAGAAAAACTACTGTAATTTCATAGACTATTATATTTATATCACCAACAACTCAACTAATATATATGTTAAACCTATATATATAGATAATGCGTCAAAATTGTACCGAAAGCTGAAAACTTTATTGATTTTAGGATTCCTGAAATACGTTTTTAGATATAAAGTTCTTACGTGAACGTATCGCACTCCCAATGTTAGATTAATACAACTAAAAATTGTAGTTTAGGGTGATTAATGTAGAAAGTAACTTTTTAAAAATAAATAACCCACTAAGTCTCTATTTTAGAGGCTTGTTAGCGGATGAGAAAGACAGAATATGGAAAAAATTTACGAAAAATACATCATAATTCCAAAACCACCTGAGACAAAAATCTTACTTGGGTTTGTTTGCCGTCTAATATCACAAACCAAAAAACTATTTCAAATAATACTTCAGAAAGTAATCTAGAGTTTTTTCAAATAATACTTAACGATAAATAATTTAAGACTATCTAAATTTGTTGCAACAGAGAGAGAAAACATTTTTGTGAAGGGAATGTGGAAGTTCAGACATTTACAGGGCTTATGACCTTTTTATTGGCTTATCATTGGCTGGTTTAAGTGGCTACTTTACACACTATGTAACATTCACCAATATGCCTATGTTTGAACATCCACATTTCCTTAACTCTTCCATCTGTTGACTTTTGTGAAGTAAAAGAGCTGAAGCCTTTATCATGTGGGTGAGATTCATCCGGCTGAACCAATGCACCTACTAGGCAACGCCTGAAAACAGTTTTCCAATTTTTATACTTCTTCTTTTACCAGGTAGTTAATTCAACAATGTTCTGAGTATGTACAAATGCTTGCAGACATTTTGACATACTCAAAACATTGTTGAATTTAAGACTATACTATTTTCAGTTGTGACAGTCTTGATAAACGACACGAAACCAATGTTAAAATTCATTTTATGACCATTTCATGAATTAAAAAAATAAATAAAAATTTGTATTTGCAAGAATTGTTATTTATTCCGGTTATTTTTATGCTTGTACTTCTGTAAAAGCTGTTACGCTTAAAGAGGATTTGACAATTTGTATGCTAAATTAGCGAATTTGTTACGTTGATCTCCTCTACGTTTACAGTTATTATATCATCAGTATTTTACCTATTAAAATAGTTATGTTTTTTTTTTTAATAAAAAATTAATATTTGCGTTCTTAGAATTGACCCAAATATTTAATTTTTAGGGCCATTTTCAACGAGTTGTAAATAACTCACTATTAGAAAATGGAAATAAAGTTCGAGTAGAGTGGGATTCGAACCACGGACCATTGGTCCGTGAGTCCGAGACACTAGCCACAGGACCACAACCCGGTTCAATTGAATTATTAATATAATAATTCAGTTTGAATAAGAGTTATTTATTTACTAGTATATTTTGATGGTGATTCAAAATATTTAGCCGAAAAATATTAGGTGAAAGCCAAATATTTTTGTTAATAAAATAATAAATAAAATACTGATAAATTAATTGAAACATTAAATCCAATTATCTCGGAATGGCATTTTTTTAGTTGTAATATTCTTTTATTCGGTGTTCGATATGTGTTTGAATTCGTCGCTAGAGGAGAACATTACAACTCTGGCAGTAGTCCAACAGTGGTCTATGCTAGTACTGATACGGTAATATAAAGCCTCTCACATGAGGGTATTATATTTTAGGAAAAATTTCTAGGAAAAAGTATATTTTTTTTACAGCAAACTAGATACCGATAGTAGTTATTCTATTTACCTATAAAATAGTTATAGATCCTCGAATCTTTGAATTTGATGTTTCATTATTTTTCTTGCAGGATGGAAAAAATAATATTAACATTACAATAGAAAAAAAAAGATGCTACATATATTAAACACTCAATACTATGAAAAAGAAATCCGAATTAAAATAAAATGTCACCTATTTTCAAAGTCCGTTTTCGAAGCTCCAAGACATTTCCACAATAATTTATTTTGATAATTTGAAATAATATATTTCACATTCAATTAAATAAAAATATTATATGCGTAATTATTGTAACAATCTAATAAAATAGTTTTAATCGTAGTTATAAAAATAGCCGACGCAGCAGAGTTGAAAACACAAAATGGATAAAATTTTACGTACGGAAGTAAGACATTTATTTGAAAATGTGAAAATTTTAGAAAAAATTGTTGAACAGTGATTTATAAAATCGCATAACTTATTAAATCAAAAGTACGTATAGGAAGGTAGTAATGTAATATTATTTTTGGGAATGTTATGGTCCCATATTTTCCATTTTCAGAGAGCGTATGCAATGCTGCATGACGTCATAATGACGCCAATTGCTGTTTTCCGGAGGACGAGAAATTCTTTAGGAAAATTTACTTACGCAAGCATATAGACATACGGTTTCGATAATTTGTTAAATGATCTTAAAAAATAGGACACGTTCAAATGTTTTATTTGTGAGATTTCCGTTAAAAATGATAGGTAAGTACTTATGTATTTACATATCAGTCTCTTGATGGATAATTAATTTATATAAAACGTATATTGTAAGTCCGGTCAATTTCATATATTCACCTGTTTATTAACAAATGCATTTTCGAATGGCGAAGTAGATGCAGTTAAATATATTTTATTCTTACCTATTCCGATATGAAACTTGAAACGTGTCTGCAGGCAAACACTGTAAATAAATGTATTCACTTAAATATGACGGAATTCACAAAAGAAGCAATCAAAATAGAAAATTTCAGAATGAATTAATTAACAGATGGGTTAAAAAATCCTTCAGTGCGTCACTACACAACCTTGGTTTTTTCACTCGACACATACGTACGGGAAATACACCCCTAAATGATACACACACCAACGGCGACCGACGTATACACTAACCAATTATGCATTTTCCATCTTACTCCTGCAGATTTTCCTTAAACTTAAAACAAGCGAAAAAGAAAACGATGAATTTTTCAATTCCACAAAATAACGAAGTCTCACTCTCGCGAATTTTCAAGAATTCTCCCGGAAAGAGACAAAATCCGAAGTGATATCGCGATTCGTAGTATGCTACATCCTTCTCTTGCAGCACTACCGCGTATCAGAAAAGCGGGACGGAGGGCGGTGTAAGACGCGCGCACTTGAAAATTTCACAGCGGCTACCGAGAGGCGGGGGCTGTTATTGAACAAGGGTTAAATAAAACAAGAAATACAAAAATAAACTGACGTTCGTAATAGTCTACGTAACTGTGAATCAATAGGTGATATTTACCGCTGAGTTTTAGTGAGGAGATAAATCAAAGTGTGGAGTCCCTTCGCGCGGTGACAGTTGGAACGATCGAGGTGTTTTCGCGAAGATGTGCGGACATTTTCAGGGAAGTACTAACGATTGGATTCACTCTTGTTCTAGAACCGGTTGCGGGTACGACCGCTCTCGACGAGTAGCGGGACCGTTGTGGGGAGTGGGGACGAAAGCCAGCTGAGGGGCTGCGCAAGCGCTCTCCCCGCCATGTGTCTCCTTGGAAAATTACATCCAAAGTCCGACCCCTACGGCGGATTAACGCTATTTACTTCAATTTGCACCGCTTAGTAATTAAAATTCCATAATTTCGTATCCGGAGTATCAGCGGGCCTTAAATTTAACTTTGCTTATCTTTTCTTTTCCGATCAAATCCTCGCATCATCTCGTAGAGGTAATGAACCACTATTTTAACGACATAAATGCAAAAAACAAACCTAATTATTATGCATAATGGTATTTTTACTGTTTACAAATAATTGAAATATTCAAATCCGATTGTAGTATCATAGATCGATTCGCAAACGATTCGATTTCTTATTTCTACCTCCGCGCATTGAGTGCTGGTTACTACATACAAACGTTATCGGCCGATTTAGAAGTAGTTCTTAATATTGCATTATTTATTAAATTAAAAAAACGGGCATTTTTGTATTACTTATATTCTATAAAACTTCCATGACGGCTGTTATTTTGCATTGCAAGGGAAGTTAAGCCGCTTTAAAATTATATTTTATTTTACAAGAATTTCTATTTTGAAACACTTGTATGCGAAACGGCCGTAACGCGAAGTGTTAATACATATGTACATATAAATAGAACACAAAAATCTATCGTTTTTATTTTTATAAATAATGTGGAGTCCTACAAGTTAAACTACTCAATCAATAAATAAAGTTATTTATTCCATTATCAAGGGCAAATAAACGAGAAATACACCCATAAATCAGTTTGTAGGTCGAGTACCAGTCTATGAAAGTTATATTTGATGGCGAGGGCGCAGAATACAGCGTAACCGTAGGGTAGTTAAAGACATATCTTAAAAAAAGAAATGAAAAAAAATGCGACTTAAAAAATGTAACGTACAAATAAAATATTCGTAATTATTTTTAATGCTCAACAAAATAACTCAACAAATCTTAAACGAAAGCATTGACTTCACATTTAAGACTTTACTGAAGAAATTAATGCATGGCTGATATGCAATAATGCCTTATATGAATATTACTTTCTCTTCAGTTTTAATAATAATTTTATAAAGGTTTTGAAATATTTTTTTAATGTTATTTTCATTGATTTCTTAATTTACGTACCTATTTTGTACATCTACCTCTGTTAAAAATCAATACCTGCTGGCAACCCGGTCTCACGGTTTAGCGGGTTTTAATTTTATTTTTTGTCATAATTTGCTATTTGTATCTGATGTTTTTTTGATGAATTAAAATCAGATTGCGTGTACCTACATAGTTATTCAATAAATCTATCATCGATAATGTTTCAGATATGGCATTCAGTATGAGGACAAGGCTGATATATTTGATTCTGGACTTGATAGTTATAAAACGAGTCTGATTTCTTTTTTTCTCTCGCACTATTATTCTTAAACTTTTCTTTATATTTAAAAATGTTTTTCCTTTGTTAGTTTTTTTATATTTATGTATTTATTTCGTTAATATTTTTGGTGGCTTATGTGTATTTACCTACTTGTTACTATTGTTATAGATATGCAATTTTATAATTTTTTTGGTATGTATTTATAATTTTATTTTTTTTCATATTTATGTTCAATATATGTTAAAGGCCATTTATGTAAAAATAAATAAATAAATAAACGAACAAATAATTGTTACAATTTTAATATATTATAAGACAATATTCTACACTATGTGCTCACTGCGCGTATTGCTAAGTGTAATACAACACGTACAATGGCACGTTTTCCCATATTGACAATGCTCACATTGTATGGTTCATGTATTTAACTTTAGTACTACAAACTTGTATACGGTATTTGTCACGTAGAATGTCTGGCAGGGGTTTTCCTCCGAAGGGAATCCTTTACAATGTTCGTAGTGACGTCACAGCATTTATGAAAAAGCCAACTCACATTGCCGAGAAACCTTCAGGAACAGTCGGATATGAAGGTCCATTTTTATCGGCCATTCTGGAGGGTCGCTTGATCTTTTGGTATTGTTAGTGCGAGGATATGCAAGGACCTTTTATATTTTATGTTCTCCTAATCCCGTCGTATACTAACTGTGATCGTAAGGCGATGGCAATTGGGCACAAACCTTTTTTTATCGTCCATTAAAACTAAAATAAACAAGCGAGCATTGTGTCTGTATGTCGTAAAGTAAAAATAATGCAACATAAAATATTTTAATTTTTTTTTTTTTATATTTCTGTGTACTAACCTACTTCAGAAATCAAAATCGGATAAGGAAAAAAAGAAAAAGAATACAAAGTATAAACCTGTATACCAGAGCCTCTAAAATAATACTATTATTTACTTCACACTTAATTGAAAAGTAACAATAATTAACTGAACATGAGTTCTTTCTCAGCATAATCAATCGATTTAAAATGCACAAATGTTATTGTGGTTAAAGTTGCATCGTTATGCAACCACTCGTGGGTATACAAGGAAAACTGGCAAACTGCTAAAAGCTAGTTTTGCGTAGATTGAATTTTAAAGTTTGGTTGTTCATTAAAAATCAATTTTTTTTATATTTTTTAATACTTATTGTTTATTATTCATGAAACATATTTTTATTCATTACAGAATTCATATGAAATAAAAAGCAACAGAATTTTGAGGAACAAAAAAATATTTAAGATACGAAAAATAAAATCCGCATTTAGTTGATTTTAACTGAAATTGGTGCTGGTTGAGTTAGCCGGCGACATTGTCTAACTAAATTTAAGTTATATCAAATTCAACACTGTCTTCATCTTCAGATAAAGCATCTATCACATTATCGGAAATGAAAAGACTCTTTTACCAATGATAGAATTCTTCGGGAATGACTCCTGTTTTGCATAACTTTAACAATTATTTTTTAAATACAGGTATCCCCTTGAGTACGAGGAATACGTTCCTAACGAAATCGTATTCAATGAACTTCGTACTTACCTATGAGCGAACAAAAGAACTCTTAAACAATGAAAACACGATTTATTTACTAACTTAAGATATTGATTGTGGAGCGAAAGGGCCTTTTCAAGAGCTTTTACGGTGAATTGTTTTTGGGTGGGAACCGATTAGACATCCATTTCTTGGCAAGTCCTCGTATTATTATCGCAGTTTATTTATTATAGCTCCATGTTGGTCGTTGGCTCGTTTTAGGCTTTCCATCATCATCATTATTCCCTTTACGTAACTAATGGTGCATAGGGCACTGCAATGGTACACCAATCGCAGCGTATCTTGATCATGTTTGTTACAAGAAGGTAA
The DNA here is from genome assembly GCF_059751315.1 of Micrasema longulum. Taxonomy (NCBI): domain Eukaryota; kingdom Metazoa; phylum Arthropoda; class Insecta; order Trichoptera; family Brachycentridae; genus Micrasema; species Micrasema longulum. The sequence goes on from NW_028279284.1 coordinate 171,021, forward strand.
AATGCTCAGTCTTACGTTTCGGGTGCCAGTTTAGAGGGAATGATGATTAAAAAAAAAACTTTTTTTCGTATTCTTAAAATGGAGTAAATCTTTTATTTCTCTTACTAGCATTCCTTCCACAAGCCCCCATCCCTCCCCTACTCAGTCGCTTTCCTCGTCCGCGTCTGGTGCGTATCGCTTCGTTGGTCAAACACGTTTTTTACCTTATTTTTTTTTGTATCGGAGGGGTAGGGGTTTGTGGAAGGGATGCTAGTCCGAGAAATTAAAGATTTATGTCATTTTCAAATTATAAAAAAGGAGTTTCCGGAAAAATTTGATTTGGTTTTTTTTTTAAAGTTCACCATTACATTTTTTTTTTTTTACATTTTTTTTTTTTTTTTTGCACCACAACAGGCCAGGAGGCCTAATTACAGTGGTGAATTACATCACAGAGCACCCAGGCTTGAGAAAAATCACATTTTTAATTTTTGTGTTCTCACCGGGAATCGAACCCGGAACCTTCCGTGCGTGAGTCAAGCGTCTTGACCACTACACCACGGAGGCCGCCGTTTGCACCATTGCATCAATTGCACCATGAGGAATGTTCTTCTAAAGTTTCGCGGTCTGGCCCTGAAACACCGTGTATATACGGCCTAAGCCAAATACAGTTACACGAAGTAACATGTTTACAAGAAACTGAACAAAAATAACATTAAACTAGGTATGTTGCAAAGACAAACTAGGGCAATAAAATAATGGTATACAATATTTCCATAAACACGATAAACATATTCGAGCTAAATCATGCCAATCCATCTTTATCCCATACTGTGTAAGTGGCGAAGGCGGAAGATCTATCCCAAAGAATTCCAAGTTGTGTAACGAATCGACTAATCCACACATTCTGGACATTGGGGCATAAAAACAAAAGTTGCTCTTAGAAGATTTAATAAATAGCAGATTTGGACTTCTGGTGACATGGGTTATGCCTGCAATACTTATTTCCACATCGACGTCATCTTCCATAATATTTACATACATTTTTTTCCCGCCAAAGAAAAGTAAGACAATCTTTTCTGGTTTTCAATTCTTATGCAATCTCTTTTTCTGTGGAAATGAATGTCATTATTGAAGTTTAAAAAAAAAGACTGCCACCTGAAGTGTGAGGCTAATTAAAGACTTAACCTTCATGGAACAGATTATTAAAATAAGCTGAAATACAAATGCAGTGCCCTATGCACCACTGAGGCGGGAAGGGGAATGGCGATGATGATAAATGTAATAATAAAATAAACAAAAGTAATAATACACCCCCAGTAATGGACAAAAACTATGATATGATTATCAATCACGAAGTTAGCTACAGTTTACAGCAATACAACGGGCCGTAGGTACTCAGGTCGAGAATTGCAAGCGCAAGCTGAAACTGCCCGTTACACGTTTGTTTTTAAATTAAAAAGTAAACCAAAAAGTTTGAAACGCTTTTGTTCTATGCAATAGAGCTATGCGGGAGCGAATTATAACCCTCGAGTATAATATTAATGTGTGTGCGAGTGTAAATGCGTACATGTGTATGTATGTGCATAAGTGTAAAAGATGTATTTAACTCAAGCAAATTAGTGACTTGATAAATTAGCACTTGATTTCCAAAACACAACCAAGCCAGGATGACAAAAAGCATATTGTGGGAATCAGGATACTGGAAATATACTGCGGTAAGGTGGGGTAGGCTAAAGGCTTCTGCTCGTAAACGCCAATCCGGGTTACGTAGTTAGGCCTACATTGGGGCAGGTCAGGACTTTATGAGGGGGTAAAATGTACCCGTAATCAATGCTTTTACGCTGCCCTGAACAATGATTCGACGTTATTTAATTGATAACATAAAAAAATTGACAGACCATATAACCAACACATAAATCTCTAACCCAGGATGAAACCAACTGAACCTAACCTAACCCAGTAAAAAAACTCACGCTTTAATATTTCTCCTTTTCTTAAATATCATAATTTTTGGAAACTAGAGTCTAAAACCTTGATTGATGTGGTTAACATAATATTAAAATAGAAAGGGAGAACATTTTAAAGAAGACAATAAGGAAGTCTAGGCATTCACAGGGATCATGACCACCAGTTACCTATAAACCTGTCAGTTTTTTTCTTCTTGGTTGTGTTGCATTATGTTTCCCTTGTTTATTACTTGAAAAGGTGATGTTTTTTAGCTGTTATTGATGTTTAGTGCGTTGTGTATGATTTAACCTATGAGTGTTGTAGATGTAGACTGTATAGCAACATCCAATCACATCTGAAAGCACCATCACAAATACTCGTAATTGTGTTAGTGCTCTCGGACGTGACTATACTTGTTTGTGTTGTGTATTTAGTTATTCGTGTTAGTTTTTATGAGCGTGATTTTATGTGTTTGTGTTTTGAGTACCTACGAGTATAACCTCTGTTTTCATGGGCTACCTCTGTTTTCATAGGCTAGCAAGTTAAGAGGCTGGCACTAAATACTTGTCATAACAATCTGTGATAAAAACAATATTAAATAAATGTACACTAATTGAAATTTTTCCACAGATACCTTCCTTTCCTGTTAAGGTTTTTTGTGGTTCCCTTAACACTTGGGCGAATGTCGGAAAACCTGTCAGTTATTTAAACCAGGTCCATATTGTCTTCTCTAAAATATCATCCATTTTCGTTGTAATATGTGAACCTTAATAATTTCCAATCCAATCCTAGTCTGAAAAAAATTTGGACAAACTCAAATCTTGTTGATTAATTAATGTGAGTTAATTAAAAAGTAATTTTACTTACGGGGAAATGCAAAGCTATTCATATTTCATTTTCCGTAGACCGGTACCAAGAGCAATAACCATGATTTATTTATTTATTTATTTAAATCTTAAAGTAGGGCACACATATCATACATATTGTTATGTGTGTTCTAATAATAACATTGCAAATATATTTAATTTATAAATTGTTTATCACATATGTCTTGACCATTATTTTAAATTTTGATTTGTTTTTTTCTTCATAAATATTTTTTTCCATTTCGTAATACTTTTTAATTGCTTTAAATAAAATTGAATTTTGTGACTTTGCCTTTTTCCTAAATGGAAGTCTAATTTTGTTCTTTTCTCTAGTATTGTGATCGTGTTCATGCTGGTTCCGATCAATTTTTTTCCAAAATTCTGTTTTTTTATTAGAGTTTATAATTTTATGAACAAATATCATTGTATTGTAAAATATTCTTTGTTTATATGTTAATAATTTCATTTCATTTACCATCGACTTTACCCTCGTATATCTGTTTTTTTTCAAAATGATTCTAAAGGCTTTATTTTGTAATACAGTTAGTTTTTCTATGTTTTCTTTGTTTGATAAAAATAAAATGCCACTACAGTAGTTAACGTGTGGTTCAACAATTGCTTTGCTTTATTTATCGTAGAAAATGTTCGAGATAAGCTACGGTTGGTGTATTACAAGCATTACCCTATGCACCACCACTTACGGATAAGAAATTAATGATGTATAATTTAAGTATCATGTTACTATGTTACACAATTTATTTTAGAGAAAAATACAAATACACTAAATAAAAATTAGAGATCATCATCAACATCTTTACATTAAAATGTTTTATATGTCTTCTTCTTCTTCCTCTTGGTCTAGGTCGTATAACGTGTTCGTGACGATGGGCTGTCCTGGGATTATGACGTCCAGCTATCCTTCCTCTTTTCGATGGCCTTCCTGGTAATCTTCCGCTGCTAAGGTTTTCAGTCTTGGGATTTCTCACAAGTCTCGTATCTTCCATGCGATCCACATGGTCCCCCCAGAAGCACCTTCTGCTTCTTTCCCACCTTATTATGTCTTCAGCACCACAGACGGACCTTACCGTTTCATTGCTGATCCGATCTCTACGAGTTCAGCCCGCGATGGAGCGTAGGGTTCTCATTTTCGCCACTCTGAGAAGGCTTTTAGTCTTGTTAGTATCGGCTCTCACTACCATAATTTTATATTTATTTTATTATATTTCATACGTGAGAAAGTCATTAAGAGGAAAGGCGGTCTTATTTTTCTTCATACAAACGTATTCCCGTATTTTCTCTCTGAATTATGGCACTAAAGCAGTGTTTTTTTGGCACACAATAAATATTTCGTATCGTCTCAATCGTTTTGTTTTTTGATAAATTGTTTTTGAGCTAAGTCTTAGCGTCTTACCACTCAAAAACCCAAAAAAGCGCCTAACTTTATCTGCTGTCTTCGGACGTACGATATACAAATATGATAAATAAATTTGAATACCGGAAAAAGAAGATTTTTTTCTGAAACTCATTCTTAATTTAGACATTTGCGAGAAAGTGACAGAAAACAAAGATCAAATACTTATTCATAAAATTTCCCTGACTATTCTCTTAATGACTTTTTAAGATTAAGTTGTATTGATTACATAAAAATATTTTTTTAGTTTACTCCACCAAACTACAATACTCATGTATATACATATATATTTTTTATTTTCTTTTTATTTTCTTTTATTCAGGAAACATACAGTACGGTTGCATGGTTTTATATTTTACACGGTTAGACTTAACTCTATTGGACCAGTGAAGTTTCCATATTAAATAATAATTATATGTAAGGTTGTCAATGAAAGTACAAAAATAGAAAGAAAAAAAATAACTAGAAATTGTTTAAAAATTAAAGTAAAAAAAGTGATTTTTAAGTTTGTAGTTAGTATTTACAAATGGAAATAATATTAAAAATGAAGAAAAAATTTTTTGTAAAAGTAATTAAAAATTAAGAATTAAAATAAAGAATGAAAAACATTTTCAGATGTAAAAAAAAAAACATTTTCAAAAAGGAAAAACATAAATATACACATCCATATTTTATGGGATTCAAAGAGACGATGAGAAGAATCTTTAAATGAAATATAAGACAATAAATTTAAGTCAATTTAAAAAACATCTTCAAAATTAATGACACATTATAGTAAGAGCAGCTATATATAAATTTTATATACATATACAAGTAATTAAAAGTAGTTTATAAGTATAAAAACATGTCAATGCAGCAGAAAAAAAAGAAAGAATAACAGGTATAGCAAGTCATCTTTAAAATTTTAAAAAGCAATATAAGGAGATGATTTCAAACCAAAGGTAGTTGATAAAATTTCATTAAAGCAATTTAAGCAGTAATAAAATTTTTAGTAGAGAAATTGAATTAAAAATAACAATATTAATATATGTAATGTGAATTGATGTAAGAGAAAAAGGGATCAACGGGAGTTTTATTCTAAAGTTTTCAATACACTACATATGAACTTAAGTTATCAATTAAAAGGCCCCTTTCTGAAGTTATTTGTAGAAACACTTATATATACCTAGACAATATTTTTTAAATATAATTCGGTGAATTGCTTATTTATTTGCGTTAGCTTCTGTGGGTTTTACCTAATGCCGGTGTTGGTTTTACTAAACTTGTAAGTTACGACGTTTGGTAATTACCGGTCCTTCAATTATAATTAAAATTATGAAATGAAATATTAGTTTTCTTATCTAAAAGCGTAGGATTTGAATGAGGAAGTTAATATTTTTTTCAAAATATATATTTTCAAATTTTAAATATCGTATTATTAGCCCTACGATTTTTCAAAGTTTTGTGTTTCCGAAATAACTCCGCATGTGACGTCAAACGTTCACTTCCGCTTATTCTCGATCAGTTCTGTCCATTGGTCCATTCGCGGCAAGCAAACCGGAAATCTTCCATAACTCTTTTATGAATGATTACGGTTGATTTATACGAACCAGTGACGTCGTTCAAAATAGTTCGTTTTTATTAAATGTATTTTTTTTTCGTATATTCTCAGAAAACTTTACCGTACAATTTAATGCTCCAAGACAGATCCACCTCCTTGTGTAGTTGTTGACTTGTTCGCCTACCATTCTTGAGGTCCTGGGTTCGATTTCTAGAAGGGATTGATTAAACATTGATTTTTTCGTACGGCAATATTTAATTGTTCCTAAAGCGTAAGACTAATCACCTTGCCAGCATGTAACAGATGATTGAACTAGGCTGCATTTGATTTACCAATGCAGTTCCCTTTGCACCAATGGGTGCGGAAAAAGGGATGATGATGAGTCTGAAGATGCACGATGAGGAAGAAAACTCTTACCTGTGGCTAATATAATGATAAGGTATCCTTAAAAATATATCCCTAAATATCTATTATTAAAATCGCTATTTCTTATCTCAAGTTTTCTGTTTTTAATCGATTTGATTCTTAAAAATGAATTTTTTATCATAATTTGTGAACTGTATTTTAAAACAATGCACTAAAATAACATTTGAAAATTTAAACGCCAATCTGATTATTTGTTAAGTTTCCGATAAGATCTAGTAACCACATATATACTTTATTTTAAATGGCGGCCCTCGTGCAGTAATGTTGGGTTTCAGGTGAAATCACATATACCATACGCGGCTATTCAGGGCCATGCCGCGAAACTCCTGAGGAACATTTTTTTATGATGTACTTTATAATAAAAAAAACAGAATAAAGTAACGAAAAATGTTTACTTACGTTTATATGCGAAATTAACTATGTATTTAGAATACTTTTCTGTTAAAAACAAAATAGCACAAAATCCTAAGCGTTAGCGTCGGGTAAAATGGCCTCCTTCAGATAAGGAAAGTTTTAAAGACTTTCGCTCTTCGCGGAAGGAATTCATCTGTCAAATTTTTGATCGAGATTCGTAAACATCCAAAACTAAGGATTTGATCCTTAATAGTCGCCTTAAGTTAAGGAACATAGTTACAGAATCGCGGTTCAGGTTTATAAGTAAGGTCCCGAGTCTTTAACGTTTAAATTTCCTAAGTGTGTTACCAGAAGATTCTATGTCGTAAGCTTTTATTAAGTACCCACTCATTAAATCAATTGTGTTTTAACACGATTGCTCTGTTGGAGAGGCTGATAGTATTGATTCATTCGATTTACCTCATACAGTAGTCCTACATTTTAAAGCAATAAAACCGAGAAACGGCACGATCTCTCTTGGTTTGTTTGTATGGATAAGTATGTTCTATTTATTTAATACGCAAAAAAACAAACAAAGTATGATAATATCAATACGCCTCACCAAAAAACTAGCGAATGGAGAGGAATTTACGCGTAATGGACTGAAATGATGAAAAAAAATGAGAGTTTTTAGGTTCAAATATTTCATTGATACCAAAACATCAACTGTGTTTTAAATGATTCGATATTCGGAACCAATCACTTTAAGCATTGACTTTTTTTCACATCCACGCAGGAGCTTTTTTTATGCAGTAAAAATGTAGATATCGAATATAAGGGTTTTTAAAAATAATTTTGGGAGTACATTGTTAATTTTTAATTTATTTTCGTGTTTATCCGAAACGTATATTTTTACTACGTATCCTTACTTTTCTTTGTTAGAAATAAATATTTTTTATTTATTTTCATTATTTACAATTTTGAAAATTTTGTACCGTGAATTTTTTTATCTGCATACATAAAACGGCAAATCTATTAGAAATGTATAAAACGTAAACTCGGAGAAGTATTGGAAAATAATATTTTTTTTAAATACCAGTTAACTCAATTATTAAATGTTATGTTTACTAGAACGATAGAAAACAACTACATACTTACTAAGTTTAAATAAACAAAACTTTCTAAAGGAATCGAATAAAGCATAAAACTATCCGACATTATTGTATCTCCCTCGTTTGATACGTATTTAAGATTTTGTCAACCACTTTAGATGTGGGATTAAGATTTTTTTTTTAATATTCGTACACCCGAGAAGTGCGATGGTGTCTGACGTCACAGGGCGGCAAGAAGGCGCCGGCCGCCTGCTGACGCGCGAGGCTGGTACCGACGTACTTATTAGGGGCGGGGAAAATCAAACCAACGAGTCAAAAGACACAGCATATCAACATATTGCAACATACGTGACGTTGGTTCACTAAATACACTTCTAAGAACGAGCAGTAACTAGCGTAGAGATCGCTCGAGGTAAATTAGATTCGGCGCCTAAGTGCGCAAACAACATGCATGTCCTATAATCATAAAATATTGGAATATGAAAATAAAGAGCTGATTTTATATAAGTTTATACAAGGGTAATCCATAAAATAAGGTTACAACATTTATGTAGGATTGGAAAATGCTCGTATTTAATTGAAATTCACAAATAAATTAAACCATTTTTCGATAGATATATTTCTGAAGTCGGGGAACTAGTTTTTGTACGCCAGTGTCATAGAAATCCGCCGCCAGCTGTTTCAGGCGCTTCTTTACTGCTTCTTCGACCTCCTAATCATTGGGAAAACGCTTATCACCTAAAAACTTTTTAAGTTTAGTGAAAAGGTGATAGTTCGAAGGCGCCATGTCGGGTGAATAGGGAGGGTGGGTTACAATATCCCATTCAAACAGCTTCTGTGTAACTCGCGCGTTTTGGGGCCTGGCGTTGTCATGCAGGAGGCTTACTTCCCGGGTCAGCAATACCCTTCTGCAGTATTGTAAGGCCTTTTTATGTTATTTAAGGTATTGCAGTAAGCTTCTGCATAAATTATAGACCCCTTTAGCCATAAAATTAACCAAGTACGATCCCAGAAAACTGATGCCATCACTTTTCCAGCTGAATATGTCATTTTGAACTTCTTGGTGGATGGGGAAGACGAATGACTCCATTGAAGTGATTGTCTTTTGGATTCTGAGGAGTAGTGACATACCCACGTCTTATCTCCCGTCACGATAGAGCCCAGAAAAGCTTCTCCTTCCTGTGCAAAACGATTCGAAAATTCACGCGCGGTGGTCACGCGATTTTGACGGTGCGGTGGCGGGAGCGCGCGACGTGCTCTCCATCGGAAAAATTTACTGCGACTAAACAAAATGCCCAACAAACAAGCGCGATCGAATATACTGATCGTTAGGATCCTCTCTAAACGGCAGGTGTCCCCTTTTTGGAACGAAAATTCTCGCAGCCTCAGGAGCCTTTGTATATATATTATATTATCCATACTAATATTATAAGTGCGAAAGTGTATTTGTCTGTTTGATTGTGTTATTGTCATATTTTTTGCATAGGGATAGCCGGAGAGGTGAGAAGTAAAATATGAGACTTATTTTTCATCCCGAATCGAAAAAAAATCCGGTGAAAAAAAAAATTAACTTTGAGCAATATTATTTGAAAATTGAGTCTGCGGTAAGGTGGAATGTCAAAAATAATCATTTTGGAATTAATCATATAAATTTCTATAATTATCTTGCTTTATCCGTGGTCAGTTTGGTTTGGTTTTCGTTTTGGTTTTGTAGTAGGATTTTGGATTTGCGAACAAAATAACGATGCTACGTCGCCACAGACTAACGCATCGTCGTATTTTTTTGCTGGAGGACCGGTAATCGATACACGCTACTTTCTATCGAAAGCATATACTATTCCATCGGGAAAACTCTTATTGCTAAACGATAAAACTAATTTATTACCTATCTAATTTCTCCCTAATACCATAAAAGCTAGGATGTATAAAGTTGCAAACATTTATTGAAGTTCATTATACTATAATCCGAGAAAAAACTTTCTTAATTTATTAATGAACTCGCACGCCATACATAATAAATACGCAAAGCCAAACGCTTTTGCGGAGCCAAAATCCAATAATTTTGAACTTGTGACCTCTAAAGGAGAACGACTGAAATTGAAGTCGAAATTCAACCAGTAGACAGAAAAGGCAAGGAACGGCATCAATACCCATTTATGTATTAAAATACTCTAAAATACAATCGCAGGTGATTAACAAAAATAAATTAGATTATTTCGAATGAAATTAATTTTGGTAAATGAATTAAAACTGTGTTTTTAATGAGTGCTACACAAATCTTTTTTCAGTAGCACTCATTAAAATACCGTTTATTATTTTATTTTTTGTAATTTATATGTCATCTTAAAAATATTAATAAATGAAAATAAAATAAATAAATTAATGTAAGACGTCACTCCCCGTTATGTACACAAGAAATGTTTTTTCTTTTACGTGATGTGAAACGTTAATGTAAATATACGAGTATGTATTTAATTTATATAAAAATTATATTTAGTAGTGATATTGTATTCTTATATTTGTTATCCGAATGAAAAGTAAATATATATATATATATACAGTAGCGAGCACAGAAATCTTTCCACCTATTAGAGAGGGCCAGTGCAGGTATGAATTAGTTCTAAGAACTAATAACCCCCACCCTTTATTTTTTTATACCTGAATAGGGTATTACTCAAATAATTAGACCAGTTTTATTGTGACTTTCAACGACGTGCTGACATCAAGTATTATTATTTTTGTGAATTATGACAAAATTTAAGCAATTAAGCGTTTTACAAAAAAAAACTATTTTACCTTTGGCGATGTAAAAAGTGAGTTCCAGAGATATAGCAGTTCAGATTGGATGCAGTCACACTGCAGTGTTAGATTGTATAAAAAAATAAAGGTTCTGCAAGCCTAGAGCGAAAAAAAGGTACTGGATATAAAAAAAAACAACACATGCTGAGGATCGGCTGTTGAAGCGAATCTGTTTGCACAATCGATTCAAAAGTGCCGTAGATATAAGGACAGAGTTCATAAACGCTAGTGGTTCTGAAGTGGGTGTTCACACCGTACGCCGAAGACTCCGGGCTTTATATATAGCTTTTTTGCCAGAAAGCCTGCAAAAAAGCCACCACTCACCAAAAAATGCGCATTGCCCGCATAGAATGGGCTAAAAAATATAAAACTTGGACTGAAATCGATTGGCGACGAGTTATTTTCTCAGATGAGAGTAAATTTAATTTATTTGGTTCGGATGAAATCTGGAGAAAGTTTAAGCGATAAGTGTCTTAGACCAACAGTGAAGAATCCTGCTGAACAAATGGTCTAAGGATGTTTTTTCTTTTATGGAGTGGGGAAATTAGCATTCATAAAAGAAACTGCGAATGCAGAAGTTTACAAAAAAATTTTGGAAGAGTATTTATTCCCGTCAATTGAAATGCACTATTCCTATATTTTTGAGTGCTTTTTTTCAAGATGACTCTGCACCGTGTCACCGAGAAAAAACTGTAATTATTTTTTTTTGACACTGATTTAAAATATTTAAAAAGAATATATAAAAAATTCATGTAATTCCAACACTGAATTGGCCCGGAAATAGCCCTGCCCTGAACCCTATCGAGAACTTGTGGCAAAAAATGGGCATTGAAATAAATAAACTGAAGCCTTCGTCAACAGAAAACCTTAAAAACATCGTCGAAAAGTGTGGTTTGAAAATTTTTCCTAAGACAACATACAAAATTTGGTGAAATCCATGCCAAAACGTATTAAAGCGGTAATAAAAAAAAAGGAACAACAAAGTACTATTTTGTTGTTGTTTGTTGGTTTTTGCTAATTGTTAGTGTTATCTACCTGCGTAGTTTTATTTGAAATAAATATTTGGTTTTTAAAATTTTTCATTTTTGTGCGAAAAAATCGAAAATTTACAAATTAACTATAAAATTATTAGAAAAAATTTTTGGTCGCTAAATAGGCACTTTTTTATATATCATCTTTAAGAAGTGTTGCTTAAATGTTTGGACTGAAAAGCTATCAAGAAATCACAAAAACAAAGAAATATTATTTTAAAAAAACTGATATTTTCAGTCTGGAAAGATTTCAGTGCTCGCTACTGTAAATAATACTCTATTATCATCTGAAAACTTAGTAACATGAGTTGTTCAACTCGATCTTATAAGTTGTTTACTTTAATTATAATAATAAAAAACCAAAATAAAATAAACTGATTTTAAAAACATATTTAACATAACATATGGGACACTTAACCCTCACCAAAGTGTCTCTAAATAGAGTTTATGTATAAATATTATAAAAGTTAGTATTAAAATGTGTACCGATAAAAAAGTTTGTGCTTGAAAGCGTCCCAAAGAAAAACAAACAAAAATAAAAGTAAGCCGATAATAAAATAAACTAAATATTCTCGTCCTGTTATTCCACATGAAATGAAATATGCGCGGTTGTTTCGTTTTATTTCGAAGCAGATGGAGCATTTGAACCATCTGCTATAAGGTCACATGGATACACCGCTTTCTACAAAAGTATTGGCATAATATAATATAAAGTTATTCAAAATAAAAAATTAGAAGTTAAAATTATTCTTACTAAATAAACAATATTTTTAGAATATATAAATCTTTCCAGACAGTACTAGATTCCTCGTCTGCGCACAAGATCGATAAATTATTATGTAAATCAAAAGAGAGTATTGAGGAAGTTTAGTGCTACTGGGAATTGGAAATGAAAAATGTTTTCTTGCACGCGGTAAAAATTAGAGCATTTAATTGTACAGCAAAGTTTCTCAAAAACTAATGAAAAAATAATAAAAGTGAACTACTTTCAAATGTCACAAATTCTAGCGTCCAGCTGTTTAAAATAGCGAAATATGGGTTAAGATATATTTTCGGTTTGCAAAAACCCATATTTCGCGTGTTTTCATACGTACGAGGTTCACTTTTTAAAGACAAGACAACTCACCGACGACAACTTGTGACGTCACGGATGGAGTAATTTCAAAAGGACAAAACTTTAAAAAATCATAGCGATGATAATACGATACATGAAAAAATGGAGTAGTTTGATAGTCATCTAACAAAGAAAAAAAACCATTGGAATTCCTCATTAAAAAATATATAAAGATTTTGTGGTGGAGCTGCTGCTTATTTATATTATAAATAAACACAGATTTGACAACTTATCAATTTATATCGACCAAAACTGTCAACCTAGAAAGAGCTTTTAAAAATAGCTTAGCATAATTGTTCACATATTATAAACACAGATGGAGAACATTTAAAAGTAGGAAATATGGAAGTCTAGGCAGTTAAAGGGCTTGTGACTTGTCGTTGGCTGGTTTATGTGACCACTTGACACACTGTGTAATATTTATCATTCTGCCTATGTTTGAATGTTCAAATTTGTTTAATTCTTCCAACTGTTGATTTTCGTGAAGTTAAAGAGCTTAAGCCTTTATTGATGCGTGTGAAATTCATCTGACTGAATTATTTCACCTACATACTAGACTACGTCTAAAAAAAAATTTATTTTTTTATACTTGTTCTTAAATCAGTTGTTATTATCAATAATAAATCGAGATTTTCTACTCCTCGTCTTCTAAAATTTGTATGAACTCAAAATAACTGTCGTAAAATTATAAATTAATATACTATTTAAAATATTCGCATAAAAATAGGTGATTCCGGACTTATAAGACACTAGATAATATTTCAAAAGGTAATTATACTAAAATGTTTTGAAAATCTCACATAATAGCGACGCCGTTCACGCAAGTCACTAACCCTAAAAAAATCTGTTTTGAGTTAAACATGCCATTCAAAGCGAAACATTATGTTATTTGAGTGGCGAAAGTCACCAAGATAGAAAAAAGTTGCGTGAGTCAAAATGATTTGTTGTTCAGTGAAAAACAGTGGTGTGACTTTCAATAAAAGACAGATAAAATTTATTGACAGTATAGGCAGATTTTTATCATTTTTTAAGCATAATAGTTTCATTCCTAAAAACAACATTTTGTTTGTGTTTAGGTATAATAAAACATAAAACGAAGAAACACTTATAGAATATTTCTTTATATAAAACGTATTTAATCAAAATATTATTATAATTATTTAAAATATTTTCTTCCTTTCATTATCTCTTTTGGGCATTGCCTAGATTATAAACAAGCAAAAGTCAAATTTTAGCCACCGTGTCACATCAAAAACAATCCAGATAGGTATATAAAAATAAATAAATAAAAAGTTTGAGAATGAAATTTAATAAAAATATATGAAGGAATTATGTTGTTCATATAAAAAAATCTTTAACACAAAAATTAGATTTTTCTTAGTCTGAAAACTTTCAAATTACGATTTCTCAAAATAGCATTTCTCGGGTTTTTTGGAGTTTTTGTTGACTTTAGCCTGAAAGGCGACGATGTGTACTATAGTAAATTAAAACGAAACGAATTTGAATAGAGTAAAATAGGTTGATGGCCTCTGCCTTAATTTGTATAACATTAACACCATGAAATTTCGTTTATTTTTCTTCCAGTCTGACAAATCAAGCACGAGGAGTTCCGGTTTATAGTAAAAATCAAAAAGCAATGAAAACTAGAAACAGTGCTTTTTTCAGTGCATTTTTCTTAGAAAGAACTACCCCAAACACTGATACTAATATAAATAACTTTTTTTGTATTTGTTTGGAATAAACAAGGTAGGCTTTAAATAGGTGTATCGATTACGCCATAAAAAAAGGGTGTCTTTACTCGAATTACTCATTCTTAAGATCCTGTACAAACAAAATGACGCGTAGTCGTATCTGCATTCATCTGGAAAGCTATTCCATAAACACCGGCTTCACATATCACGAAGGAAAATGCCGGAGCGAGCGGCGAACGCGGTGCGTCTCTTTCCTTTTCCCTCATGAATATTCGTCACGGGGTGCGCGCGCACCGCCGTGGGCGGAGATCGATAGGAAACTCGATGTAGGCAACCGACTACCCCACACCGAGGGGCCGCCCCCCGTTCCACCCGCTCAGATCAATACGACTGCGGGGGTGGGCGGCGGTACCGACTATCGGAACTATCGAGTGGAAAGCCGACGCCACTCGCCCGCTGCAGCGTGGCCGAAACCGAGACGGCTGTTGACTCAACAGTGCCGTGAGGACATGACCTTAGCTCGTATAGAATACTTAATAAACGCCCCGCGAGTGATCAGGGCCTTTTATCATCTTTATCGTCATCCCTCTTTCTGCGCCCGGTGGTGTATAGGGTACTGCATTGGTAAACGCAGACGATTTAGCGTCTGTTACATGTAAAGTGATCGGTCCTATGCATCAGGTGCCAGTACAGAAACAATGAAATATTGCAGTTCGAAAAAACATTAAAATCAATATTTCAAGTTCATCCTTCCAGGAGTCGATTCCAGAAACTCAAGTATGGGGGGGCGAAAGCGTCAACTTCTACATAACGAGGCGGACTCCACTTCATTTATTTGTTCTAGATTTTTACTTGAGAGCAGCCATCGAGTCGAAAACACTCGTCCAGGGTTCTCGTTCTTTTTCACAAACACAACTGTATTCTTCATCCGCCCGGACACATAAAACTTTAGGACGTAGGGGTCTTCAGCATGTGTTCTTCTTCTTCTTCGTTTTTTAATGGCCTTTTCACCTTCAGCATGTGTGAAATCGTCCAAGTAGCAAATATTTTCGTTACAGCCTGATCTGCAGGAAACTTCAATAAATTGCGTTTGTGGTGCCGTGTCAGGTTGGACGAAGAACAGTTCGATGTGTGAAATAGAACCGGAAAATTCTAGTTAAGCGATGGCTACTTTTAGGTAAAAATCATGGAAAAGGAAATCGGGTGGAAATCAGTCCGCCGCGTAGGGTAGTGGTTGGCGCATCAGCCTGCCTTACTCGAGGTACCGAGTTCGATTCCTCGAACGGGAAGGTCAACATAAAATGTTGATTTAAAAGGTGGTTTTGCACTAAAATATTCCATTGTTTCTGGACTGTCACCTGTAGCGTAAGACTTTACCCTTATGTAACAGGTGATGTGCATTTGGTGTACTAATGCAGTGCCCCATGCATCACAGGATGCGGATAAGGACATGATGATGAAACCTTAGTCTGTTGACGCTAAAAAACAAGGACAAAAACTACGATAATAGTCATAGTGAAAAAATCGCTTTGATTTTACATTGTTAAAATTAATATTGTGATAGTGAATACTAACACTATCGCCTAATCATTTATCATTATAACCATTCCACTATCAGTACGTTATGATACATGTGGCACTGCATTAATTAACCAATCGCATCGTCCTGCACAGTAAATTTACAAACATAAATACCTTTATATTTAGAAATAGTAGTGTCACACATGATAAAGCTGGAAAATATGTAAAAAGTACAAAAAGTCAAACAGGAAAAATGCAAAACTAATTTAAACGAGAAAGAACAATAATTAAACATATTATATTAACTACATATAGGTTTTACATTTAATAAACGTCGATGTTATTTTATATTGAATCAGGTGTATGAAGGATGATAGGATATTACATTTTACGTATAGCCTATTTGGGTATCCTTGGGCATCCAACCAGTTATACTGAAACGGCCTCGTTTGAGATAGCGTTACTATAAATTCTAGTTACGATAATACGAGTGAGTTCTAGTAGGATTGGAAATTAAGAACTTCAAACAGCCGACATTAATGTCTCGGGAGCGGGAGAGCGAGGATAAAACTGAAATTAATTCCCCTAAAACAAAACATTATAATCCTCTTTACCCGAGGGACTGCACACCGCGGCACTCTCACGGTAAGTGGGTAATTCAATTTGACCCAAATCCTCTTATTTCGCAGCTTGACTCCATAATTGGCATCTCTTTTAGGATGTCGTGGTTTTTATCGTTGCCCCGTAGAAGATTCTCAATTCTCGCAATTGGGGTTGAAAAAAAATCAATAAGTTTTATAAAGACTTGATTAATTGGCTCCACGTGCAGCATTTAGTAAACATGATAAAAATAAAATAGGAAAAAACTCATAAGTTACGTAAACCTTGACGAAGAAGCGTGTTTGCTTTGAAACCGGTGGGTGGAAAAAAATAATTAGTGGTAAAAAACAAAGTTGTTTAATTTATTTGATTAAATCAATAAGTCCCTATTTTTTTTTTTTTTAATTGAAAAACATTAAACATCAAAATCAACAACAGCCTTCAAATTGAATTTCGAACACAAATATTATTTACTAGGGTTTGTTTATCATTGAAGACAAATTATGACATTTTTACGGTCACAATAAACAAAAAGGTACACCGCTGATAATATCCAAAGCTAGGGTAGTACACCAACATTGTCAAGTAAACCACTGTTGTATCTGTCAAAACGACCTAGGAAAACATTTCCAGAAAAAAATACAGAAAGATGAAACGAATGAATACAGAAGAGTAGGAAAACCCTCTTACGAAATATATCCGGACGGGTTGGAGCTGCGAAGACCTAAGGTCACGCGCGGGAACAAATGTTACCTCTCTTTGTAAATAATACATACTAACACTCGCTGGCTGGGGACGGGTATGAGAGCGGAGAAACAAGGAAGAGAGCAGACGAAGCCTTTGGGATCCCGAGAACATTTGAACACGAAACAGAAAGGACGAAAAGGAAATCTATAAGAAGACGGAAAGATAATATTCCGATACAAGATAGGATTCTGGGAGGCAACTTTTTCACCTGCGGGTCCGATAAAATGAAATCGTTCCACAGGGTAATACGAAGAGCCGGCGGGTTTTACGCACAGCCCGTGTACGGTATAAATAGTAATATCCGTCACAAATAAAATACAATTATTGAGTCCCGAGCAGTGTTGGGCCTACGATCTACATACGGATATATCGCGTTATGTGTAAGCTTCGAATAGAAGACGCGCACTTCGATATTCCAATATACGTGATGCGTAGCCCCAGCTTGTTCAAATGGTCGCCGTTAAGTTAGCAATGCGTATCGAAAGTTTTAATTGGAAAAATGATTTGTAACCAAATGAGATTTTCGTAAAATTTATGACACCCTTAAAATATTCAAACCATATATCGTTTATTAGTTTTGCATCACGTGTGTGCTCAGCGTTGTGAGAACACTGAGAGAGTAAAATGACGAAAAAATAATTACAAATTACAATTTGGTATACCTACACATGAGTGGGTATAATTTTAAAGAATAATAAAACGTTAGAAGTCTTTGTATGGACCATACTATTTGACAACAAGGAACAGAAAAACAAGTAAACATAATTCTTTGCTTTTATAAAGAAATGTTAATAAAAACAATAAAACACAATGGTGTAGATATTTATATATCTAAAATAATTAAGGGGATGAATAAAATAAAAACAATAATAAAATTTAACCAACAATGTCATACATATGAAACAAGGGGTAAAAAAAAGACAAGATTACCAATAAAGAAAAACAGAATATCAAAACTCATTGTACAAGGGATTGAAACTGTACAATGAGTTACCCAAAGAAATAAAGAAAATAGAAAAAATTAAATTATATTTAAAATTAATTTGAAAATTAAGAAATTTTGATAAAAAAATAAAAATATTATTAAAAGTTTATATTAGTTCTAAATATGTTATGAACTAACTTAATAAAGCATAAATAAATAAATTAATGAACATATTAATCTAATTGTATACGCTTTCTATTTATGCGAGTTTCGTTTTTGTTTTCTACGTTAAATCTCGATTTATTTTGCAATTAGTAATTGAATTTGAATTACTGATACACTAAAAAATACGAATATCGCGGTTGAGTTGAAATTATGGATTTAAAAACATACCCAGACGTATTTCTGTGTGCCTATACATGCTCATTATAGAAAAAAGCGTCATCTAGTTCAAGTACTCGTCTACAGAACTGTATGAGTACTTTCCCCTGAAAGTCCAACTTTCAGTGCATAATTTAGGCCGGGGGTGAATCCCCAGCGACGCTTATCGGGAACGAAAAATTAAGGGTGTATTGACTTTGTAACTAGAAAACGTATGTTGAAATATGTCAAATAAAAATTATTGTAAGAAGAATAATAAAGAAGTTGAGTATTTAATTGTTTTTAAACACTTATGCGCTGTGGCGTAGTTAGTTAGACGGCTAACTGTGAAACTGGCGTCGGGGATTCGATTCACACCAGTTGCGAAAAAGA
The DNA here is from genome assembly GCF_059751315.1 of Micrasema longulum. Classification (NCBI taxonomy): domain Eukaryota; kingdom Metazoa; phylum Arthropoda; class Insecta; order Trichoptera; family Brachycentridae; genus Micrasema; species Micrasema longulum. Next base: position 189,816 of record NW_028279284.1, read on the forward strand.
AACCCAAGAAATGTATTTTCCTCAAATAGTCTAGTTGTTGTGGTGTATTTTCTATAATTTTCTCCCACATCCTCTCTTTCCAAAATGCTGAAAAGCTCCTAAACTAGATGCTTTTTTTATTTGTTTTATTTATTAGTATATACACGTAACAAATGCCTTTTATAAATATAAACATAAATACAATTAACATACAGTGTTCTATTACAAAATTATGAAATAATATAATAACAATATATCTTTACATATTACACAGCTGCTTTATAAATGTTCTTTATAATAACTTTGGGATTTTAATACTTAACATACTTAGGTAGAAAAATAATTAAAATAAAGATAACGGCTTAGTGGGTTATTAAAAAAAAACTAGTTTCCTTTCATCGACGGGTGTAAATTATTGTTAACTTCAATTCTGACATTAGTGAATAGGGATTTTAAATAGCTTTGTACTAATAGCACTTCTTTCCTGACACACATTACAAAAAATATTTCTGACAATACATGCAAAATATTAAAACCAAAACACATTAAAACACAAAATATCACGATAACTGGTAGTAGCTAGGGGATTGCCTAGCCAAGGAGTAAAAATTCTGGGATTGTCAAGATACATAGGTATAATATTTTACATTGGTAACCTGACGGCACTGTGACCTGTGAAGATCTATTGTGATGGGTTCGCGTTAAAATTTTTCGCCGTCCAAGCCCAGATCCGTGAGGTATCGGGCTTTTAGGTAGGGGGCGAGCTCTTTGACATCTTCAGGTTTAACCAGTGGTTCTCCGAGGATAAAGCTACTTTTATGATGTAAAGCATCACATTAACATTGAGTGTGTATAGGTGTTTCCTTATCTGCCCTGCAGAACCTACCTAAGGTTTAGGATTACACTAGCCTATCTACAATTCAAGGACGTTGATTATAAAAGACTTATTTTAAGGTTTCAGTAAAAGTAAGTACCACATGGCAGCTTAAATTCAGAATGTCTAAATTAACATACTTGGCGATACCCACTAAGTCTATTCTTTTTAACTAAAAAAAAGCTAATTTTGGATATTATATGTTTTGTGTAAGCATATTATTAATATTTATTTTTAATTGCTTTAATAGCTTTGTTTGGAAGAGTTCGTAATTTTATTAACCCAGCAGTATTTTCTGTACGTTTGTTTAAATCAGAAATTTTGGTAGTTTTAGCATCTAACTAATTTGATTGTTTTAAAGAGTCTGAATTGTTGATCTCTACCACAGGAGTTAAGCCTTTGGATATGTAAGTAAGTTTTCCTTTTTACTAAATGAAAAGTTTTTTGTTACTCGTAACTTGAATTGTTTCTGTTAAGTACAAGAGTAAAATCATGAAGTAAGTTTTCATAAATTGAGAAAAAAATACACTTAGATATAAGTGTTGCATCTAAACTTTCCCAAATCCAGTTACACGCAATTCATTTCAATACAATTACAAAAATTGTGTTCAGATTTTTTTTTTCAATTAAGTACTCCCTCCACCCGAAAAAAAATAGTTTTAACGTGAGTCTTCCTATCGGTTTAGCTTATACAAAAAGCAATGTTTTTTTGTCAATAATCGAGTCTCAATTTCATCAATTTTATGAATCGCGATTTTAATTTAATTTAACTCTATTACTTTTACTGCCCTTTTCACTGTGAGTTTGGCAAATTATAGGAGGGCCTCTGTCGGATATTGCCATACTTCCTCATGACATATTGTAAACACGAATGGTAGCAAAAACTGTGTTTACTTGTATCAAATTCAGTAACAATTCAATACATTTCAACAATGCAATGCAAACCGCCTCACGCTAAAAAATATATGACTTAAATTTCATTGCCCATAATGTCAACTGTCTACGTAAACAAAAAAAAATCACTGTAACTGCAATATAATTTAATTTGAATGTGAATAAAAATATTAAGGATCATACATAGAAGTAAATTTTAAGTGGAATTGTCAAATATCTAACATTTGTGATCGATTGCGGACTCTAGTTAGTACTTTTTATGGTATCTTTTATTCTGCCTGAAAGTATATTAATAATTATTTATTTTTCTTTGGTGAAAGCTGATGATATCTACAAAATGAGAAGTAATAAAAAAATATCTAGGACTGATATGATAACCAAAAATGAGGTATTACGTAGAGCTAATGCAAAAAGAGAACTGTCCACCGCCGTTAAGTTCCCTAAGATTTTGTATTTTGGCCATGTGTTGAAAGTTGATTTAATCATACTTCAGCTTGTCACAAAGGGGAAGATCGAGGAATGTAGAGGGGTCGGAAGAAAACAGCTTTCCTTGGTTCAAAATATCCTAGAATGGACCAGGATTAAAACTGTGGAGGAGCTGTTCCGCACTGTTCAGAACAGGGAAGCTTTTTCCCTAAGAGGTTGTCAACGTCGGGAGGACCTGACATGACACGTAAACAAGAAGATTTAATGGAATAAGTACATAAACAAAACATCTACCTACTGGTTAAAAATAGCAGATTAAAAATAAATGTAAAGTAGTAACCGAAAAAAAAATCTGTTGAACAAGATATTGTATTTGCTTTTACGTTACATATGTTATTTTTATTGATTACTAGCCTTCAAAATGGAATGTCAAGTAGACGAAAGTGAGCATTTTCGATACCTTTTTCTGTTCGTGTTCAATCGAGAGAATAAAGGAGAAAACAAATAAGGAGAATAAATATAAGAAACAATATGACATTCATGCTCATTTAAGAGATACGTGAGTTTTGTTGCATCAGAAAAAAATTGTATACCACCAGGGAGCAAAGGGTTAAGGAAACATAGCTTAGTGCCGATACAAAAAAAATGAGGACGTAAAAATAAACATACATTCTCCCATTCAAAGAAAGAAGATTTTCTTCGAATATGTTATTTAAAAAAGTAGACAATGGAAAAGGTGAATACAGACACCTTTGCCGTTAGTCCAGGATAGAGACGAGATGAAAATCGCAGACAAAAGAAGTGATTTTGAATGTAAAAATAACAAAGGATTTATGACAAGAGAGTGGAATAATAAAATCGGTAAATCTGAAATTCATTTCGAATCAACCGAGTTCTATTATTTTACATAAACATGGCGAGGAGATAAACGAACAATCAGAATTGTTAAGTCCTTTTAATTTAAACCTATTATAAAACACAAAAAATAATTATTCGTTAGAGTTTTCTCAAGTAAGTACATATTTTACGTGAAGGATTAGGCTTATGTTCAATCGCTTGTGGAATTGCTAAATACTTAAATACTACAAGTAGCACTAAGATAAACGAAAACGCAAAATATTGTACTTTGGAAGAAAAATACAAAGAAATTAACTAAATATACCTTCATTTATTTTTAAACCACATTCACAAACAAACAAACAATCACGACGTTTCCCCGTAGGGGTAGGCAGAGGATATAACGCCATTTCACTCTGTCTTTGCATACAGACCTCGTTTTCTCTACATTCATACATCTTCTCATGCACGCACGCCGATTATTCCTACTCTTGACATGTCCATCTTCAAGTATTTGATGGACTTTATTGTGCCATGTCTTTCTCAGTCTTTCTCGTTTTCTCTTTCTCATCCATCAACATTCGCATCGTAGATCCTTTTAGCCGTTCTTTCGCTGTCCATTCGCTCTACATGTCCAAACCAACGCAGCACCCCTTTCTTCATTCTGTCGATAATGCATGTCTCAGCCTTACATGGTTCACGGATCTCGACATTTGTGCACCTATCATACATCGTTATTAACAATATAAATTGAAAAAATCAATAGCTGCAACATAACCCTATAACAATTGTCATAAATATCAATTTCTAAAAATAAGATAATTTTAGAAATCTATTTTATCAGTTATATTGACGGTGGAAAGAAAAAGTTACCCAGCGACATGTAGCAACTTTACAGAAGAGAATTTTTTTTTTTTTAAAATTAATAAAGAATTTCGTATTATGTTTTTTTTAAATTTAAATTATGTAAAAATACGTGTACACTTATATAGTGCAAGATTTCTGAATTAATTTAAAAATAAAAAAAAACTTTGTTTGGCTCTTCTGTAAAGCTTCTACATGTCGCTTGGTAACTTTTTTCTTTGCACTATCGCGTCGCGTCGATATTATACATTACTATTGATCATGAGTTTTTTAAAGCCAGTTTAATATAATGCCTACCCGATGGTATACAGCGCGCTGAATTGGAATGAAAATCAAATGTAGCGTATTTCAATCGTCTGTTACATGAAGAAAAATGATCAGTCGTACGCTTCCGCTGTCAGTCCAGAAAGAGTGAAGTACGACAATATAAAAACGCTTTTAAAAAAATCACACCGACCTTGCCAGGAATTGAACTTGAGTAATTGTATGGTGGGCGAGTACGCCAACCACTACATTATGAGTCGAACTTATCTCCACTCGATTTCCTTTTCGAGGATTTTTTTCTAGCATTAGCCATCGAGTCAAAAACACTCGTCCAGAGTTCTGCTTCTATTTCGCACAGAACTGTATTTTTATCCACCGGGACACAAAACACAAAAAATACACGAGTAAATATCTTGTTTAATACACATTTATTTTAATTACGAGGAATTTTAGCCTTACGGGAAATTGGATACAAAAAATGATGTTTATAGAAAATGTACGAAAAAAATATTAAAAAATATTTTTATAAAAACGAACTGCTTTGAAAGACACCACCGGTTCACACGAATCAACAAATGATAAGAAAGCTGTGAAAGATATTTGGTTTGCTTTACGTAAACGGACCAATTGGCAGAACTGACAGATAATAAGCGGAAGAGAACCTCCGACGTCACACGCGGAGTTATTTCAGAAATACAAAACTTTAAAAAATCATAGCGCTGATAATACGATACACAAAAATTGAAAAAAAAAATTGACTTAGATTAATAGTCTATTAAGAAACAAAAAATCAAATGATCTTCCTCATTATGCAAAATACATTGTTTTCCAGGAGTAACTAATAACTCTTTCTGATTTAATATTATTTTAAATGGTAAGAAAATAACAAGCGTAGAAGGTAAATATTGTTTTTTTTTTTTGTATACTACTCAGTTAAAATTATAGAGCTCAAAACGTATTTTCGATATTCCGCTGAGAATCGATAAAATATAAAGAAAATTACTTATGTAAAGTACGTAATTTGATTTAATTTGTCTTTGAAATTTTTCTATTCAGAGTATCAAGGCAATTTTAACTTCAAAGAAGTTATTTTCCGAGTAACGCCAATAGGGAAATATTGGATTCGCAACTCAAGTCCCACGGGATTAACCCAAGAACAAACTAATGGAAAATATTTTCTCTGGAAAGACAGCGGTTCATTATTCTGAACAAAATACACTTGGGATGAAGGTCTTTAAGAACAAAAACTAATTAAGTAAAATGTGAAGTGAGTGATTCGCCATTTTAAAAGTAAACCTCAAATTCCTGGCGTTATTAATTCGGTGTAATTGAATTAAAGGTCGGACTAATTGCCAGGCTTGCATTTGATAAATTCGTTAATAATATTGGTGAAAGCTCTAGAACTGTGCGCAAACGTGTGATTAATAAAAATAATGGGAACTTTATAATTGATTTAAAAAAAATTATCCTATAATTATAGAAGACTAATCAAACTTCAATATTGAAATATATGCATTTATTATCAATTGAATGTGAATAATTTAGACCTTAAACGGCAAAGTAACGACAAATTTATTATAACTTCAAAATATAAAAAAGTTAGATTGTAATATAAATTATGCGTTTTTTTAAATAAAAGAGTGGAAAACTCTAAGAAATATTTACTGGCGTTTCCTGTTCGGCAGAATATTTTCGGAAGTTTCTAACTTAACTAAGGCTTAAAGATAAAACAAGAGAGTTGTAAATTGAGTTACGAAAATAACCGTAATTTGATATCAGAACGCATTGAAGATCAGGAAGTAAGTTTGAGTGGGGACGTGACAATATTGTAACAAAGGAATAACGCAGCGCCGATCCAAAACTTGTTATTTTGGCAAAGCGTAACCAGCCGCACGTAGCCTTCTGGAGCGTTCTTCCCATTTCTAGAACATTATCTTGTTAACGAAAAGTTATGACGGCAACATGAGTCTGCGGGCCATACTACGCAGTTTTACGGAAAAGTGGCAAAATTTACCTCTCAGGCTAATTTACCGAATAAAAATGGAGAATTTATGAAACACGTTAAAATAGGCTTTCCGGAGCGAAGAGGGTAATAAACTCACGATACACAGCTTGGTAATACATGCTGTACATAATAATATTGTTTGCAAAATATTTTATGAAAAAGAGGCAACATTAAATTCGCATTATGAAAAAGAGCGGCACAAAGATATAGATAAGTAGATGCGGCTTCTAAAAAGGTAAAATTAAAACCGGATATCGAAATTATGAGAAAACCATTTGAGAAAAGTTTCTTCTTAGAGATCAGTTTAAAAAAATTTGATAACGTACCTATTTACATTGATAGGTACAAAGATATTTTTTATTATACTATTTACTTTATTACGCAAGTTTCTGGCTTTGTGAAAATAACTAATATATATATATATAAAGGAATGTAAATCATGTAGATAAATAAAACAAGCTGACTTATTGTATATCTTTGGTATATGTACCTTCTATGTATCTGGATATGGATATGGTATATCTATGGATCCTTCAAACTAGGTGACACGCGATCCGCATTTTGATTACTTAATTATTATGCTATAAGGCGGGTAGGTACTGTATTTAATTATTCCAATATTCCTAACAACTTGGGTAGAAGCTCTTCGTATAAATCACGATGATAAAGAACAAATAGATAGGCTATTGTTAGATCAGTTCTTTATCCTACGCATCGAACAATTTCTTTGGCGTGACTGGAATATCAACGAACGAAGTTTTGTGATGGAATTTTATTATTCCAATTACAAGAACTTCATGTCGCCAAAAATTTAATTAAAACAGAAGACAGTGGAAAAACCAAATAAAGTATAAGAACTTTAAGAGGAAAAATAAATTTTATTGAATTTCACCTCGGTATTCAGGCTGCTATTTATAGAAATTGATATGACCCGTGACCTATGTGGAAGAAAACCTTCGGATGAAAGGCGTGGGAGGATTAAAGGATAATGGATTCAATATAACAATAAAATGTTTAATGAAAAAGCATAATTTAAATTCTTTCTTTGTGGCTTCACGCAGAAAACGTTTTTCTTAGTTTTGTTATACATTTTTTAGTTTACAGTCTTTGTAGATATTATTGAACAAATATAATCATAATAACATCATTATACAAATTTATTAACAGTCATAGCTTATAAGCTTCGTTACCCATTACGAGCACCCCGCGCTAAGCCTGTATTGTAGAAGCTTGTCAGCAGGTGGGAAAGAAAGGATATGGAAAGAAGTTATGAAAAACACACCTCAACACTCAGACACAAATCTTTCTTGGATTTCTTTATTGCAACTCGCGGGAATCTAACCCGCGACGCCACATTCACAGTTAGTCTAACCAACTGCGCCACGGCGCCTGTCTTATTGTTTCAAAAATATTTTTATTGCGGTACTAGAAATTTAATTTCATCATATATATTCAAAGAATACTGAAAAGTATTGCAAACATCGTTTACGCTGTGTTGTGTTAAAATGTTAAAACGAATCCTTATCCGATTGTTCTTCGCTCTCTTCTAAACAACCGGACAGTTAAATTATTTTCCACACAACTTGATATTTGTAACCACGGAAAAAATGTGGACGTAAACTTAACAAATGCTCGGCCCAAAATTAGGGGATTTACCACATTTACACAATTACACAAGAAGTACAAATAGTATGAAATTTTCAATTGCCCCGGTAAAAATAAACATTACGAAAGGGGATTATCTTTATTGAACCGTCAAATGAAGCTTAAGTTGTGGTCTGTTTCGTATTAACGCGCAAGGAGCCATTCAACGCACGAAGGAAAGTGATGAAAGGCGAATCGATCGTAAAAGGAAAGAAAAGCTGTTAAATGTACCTTTCATCGGCCACAACTCGGGGAGAACATGGGAATTTAATCTGTCAATAGCTCCCTCGGACTCGTAATGGAAGGGAAACTCGTTTCACCTCAAGTGCAGTTCGTATATTTACGCCAAGGGAGGTCTGAGGGCTAATTTTATCTCCCAAGACTTATAATCGAATCTCATCATTATGATCAAAGAGATATTTCAGTGCTTTTGTAAAACTTGAATAAAAGTAAGAAAAAAAAACTTTATTTTAACATTATAATTTTTATTAGTAAAAGGGAGAGAGTCCTGGGGGACTCTGACTCTTATTATAAATATTCCTACGGAATACAAATACTGTACATTTCCGGTGTAATATGTTAATGTTATCAGCTCCCCGGGGAGTTGAATCCAGTCCTTGTCTACAAAAATTTGGACAAACTCAAAATATTGTTGTTAAATACTGTACAGATTAAGAAGGGGGGATTAGGATGTATGGATAGAGGCTAACACGTCGTCTCCACCCCTCAAGATCCCTTCACTGCCTCTGTTTTTTTTATTATTAAAAAAAATAGATTTACACAAATAAAGGTATACAAAAACAATGACTTAAAACTAAAGTAACACATCAAACATAACTTATTAAAAACATGAATATTTACAATGGGAGAACGGCCTTGAATAAAGAAAGAATTCCTGGGTTATCGGAGGCAAAGGATCCGAATACCACCCCCGTAAGGACAGGACAAAACAAAAGAACGTGTGCGTTTCGCTCGGAATGAAACACAGTCCCAACTGAATAGCATCCCACAGGAACAGTTGCCTGTTCCACCTTATTTTACTCACCTAGGCGTCCGCGCATCTGAGGAGCTCCCAGGCTCAATTACAGTGATTAATTACAGTAAAGAAAACCTAGTATGAAGAAAAAATACATTTAATCACTGTGATCTCACCAGCGTGCTATTCTGAACCGCTCTCGCGGCCGTAAAAAACACTTTTTTCTCGCGTATTAACACACAAAAGCTTTTTCTACGGCCGCTAGAGCGTTTGGAATATTACCCCAAGAATAGAACTCCCGGAGCCGTCCATGTATAAGGCAAGCGTCTTAGCAATTACACTTCGGGGACGACTATCATCTTAAATATCGAGCAATAATCTAATTAAAAAAAACTAAATCTGATGGTATTAATTTTACTTAAAATAAATTGCTATTATTTTTAGACATAAAACATGTTGCAATTGTATTATTTAGTTTTTTGTGTTCAAAGGCAGTGATAAGAAACGTTAGTAACTACTTTCTGGAGCACCAGAACGCCATCAGGTGACACTCAAGGCCGGTCACCAGTGACAAAAACAAACAGATGGAAGAATCAAAGAAACGTGGATGTTAAAAAAAATCCAGAAAGACGAATGTTACACAGCGTGAATTGTGGCCATTTAAACCAGCTAATGAGAAATCATAACCCCTGTAAATGCCTAAACTTCTACATTATTTTCTGTAAAAAGTTTTTCATTTTTTTTGTAGCATCTGAATCCTAAATAATTGTAAAGTTTAATTGAGTTGAGACTAAATGGACCAACTTGATTAAATTGTGCCTTCGGCAATTTTCCACTAAGGTTGCTAGATATACCGTGGGATAATGGGACTTGTAATGTGTGGGAAGATAAATCTCCAGGAGACTATAAACTGGAATAAACTAAGGAAAACACATTTATAAAACAGGAAAACTCTTACTTGAGTGTATAATTAACAGCGATATTGTATTAAACCTGTTCTCCATAAAAAGTTAGTGTCCTTATTATGTTGATTAAAAAAAACTATTTAAATTTATCAACCCATTTTAAAAAAAATCTATTAATATATATAATTTCTATAACGCAGTTTTATTGTATTACATAATGTAGATACTATTTTTATGCCGAAAACAGTCAAATATTTTTTTTTACGTAACTAACTAAAATCTGAATTCTGATCATGTTCAGAACAGATATAATAGAAGGGCCATATGTATAAAAGTGGAATGAGCTAGGAATGTATGTCAAGATATACGCATGAGGCGATCCATCCTATGTGCCTACCCCTACGAGAAAATGATAAGATGGCCAAAGTGTGTGGTAGTACCTAGTATATTTTATGTGGATTATATGTTTTGATAATATTAACAATGAAAATAATTAATTGAGAAAGTATTTACAAAAGTTTAAGCGTGCGTTTTTACACTATATTTTAACCTAACAGTAAAATAAATACTAAAGACAAATTTGATTAAATTTATGTACTCATATAATTATTTAGAAAAACACAACATATTTATTTTAAACTTCGAGAACAAAAATAAGTGCACTTTGGAGGACTTATTGTTAAAAGCAATATCTTCAAGCCAACCAAAAAAAACTGGTCAAAATAAGAATTGGTCTAAATTTGGAAAAAAAAAATGTAATAAAAAAAACTATACTAAAATAAATATATGTGATAAATACACTTCAAATAACAGGTATTTCTAACTAGAAAATAGAGCTTGCACATATTAATTTAAATAATAAAAATACTTAATGTAACATACAAATTATGAGGAATATGGTATCAGGTAATGAATTTGGAAAGAAACATAAAAAAATAATTGAGCGTACAACGTGCTTACAGCTAAACTTATGACCTATTGTTTATTCTCATTCATATAAGAATATTACCTTTGATTCGTTCCAATAATTTAAATTCGGAATGTGGTTTGATTGAACGGATAATTCCCACCCGATTAACACAAGCAATTTCAATGGCGTCCCTCACTACACAAGGTCGATTAAGTTCAAGCCTCCGTACCAAAGGTCTGGCCCCTATCTATTGGGAATAATAAAACAATCGGGAAGATAAAATTAAAAATAATGGAACTTTAAAGCACTTTACGTGCTAAGGCTGGGATTATCCAAGAGTAAAGACCCAACTTAATGGGCAATCAATTTTCTAAACGACCACTTTGATTTAATTGAAAAATATAAATATTACAAAGAATAATAAAGACGTAATTTACACCTTTTGAACCAACTAGTGTATTGATTCTGGAATCAGAATTTCGTGCGAATAGACAATTTAATATGGATGAACCGAGATCGTGTACGGTCGTTGCCTCTTAAAATCAGGATATTTATTTTTGTACATTAACTTGTGCACAAAATAGTAATCGTTTTCCACCTTTGTTAAAAAGCTTAGAATTTAACGCAATGCGAAATGACGAACTCTACAAATTTAATCAATTCCAACGACAAAAATCACAACAAAATTTCTAATATCAAGGCCCAGGGCCCCGATCACAGTGGGCAGTTAACATTTATCTTCAATTTTATCTACAAATTAAAACTAAGTTTTCTGTATGAAAAGCAGAAAATGCAAAAATTTATTCCTTTTAAACATGTTCAGTTATAGGTTAACGACGAAGATACTGTAAATGTTCATGCAAATATACTCATTTTCGTACACAAATATCGGTTTTTCTTTATAGACAGTCAAGGATAACTCTGTTAACTTCCCATATATATATATACATATATATATATATCTTACTAGTGTGTTCGAAAATAAAATTTTCAACAGTCTGCCAAAAATATTCGGGACATATCAAAATACTCAAAATTCAAACAGAAAATTAAAAATATATTAATGGACAGAAATGCAACTATGGTCACCCAATAATTCCTATAATCCAAGCTACCTACACTTATATAAAGTTTATATTTGAAGCACTAACTTTGTGGTTATTCATTATAATAAAATAAATAGAACAACTTTGTTTTTAACCACTAATTTTAATAAAATAAAAAGGAATCAATTCATTAGTTACGTAAACCTTAACAAAGAAGCTTGTTTGCTTTGAAACCGGTCGGTGAAAAATAAAAATTAGTGCTTAAAAACAAAGTTGTTCTATTTATTTTAACCTACACTTAGTTTAGATTTGTAACCATGTGTTTGTATTTAAAATTAATTATTTTTTGTATATCTATGTGAAAAGTCTAAACAATTTATTGTGTAAATCACACAAAACGAAATTTGTAAAATGTTTTCCTCGGCGCGGGTTTTCCCCCTGAGAAATACATTGTTCATTCAATTATACAATGTATTCTTGTGAAGTATTATATCAACAAATACAATTAATCCACCGTAACGGCCTGATTTTTCGACCGTAAAAGTGAGTAAACTCGTCAAAATAACTCTAAAAATGTGATGAAACAAAATAAGGGAAAGAAGACCGGAAAAACTCGAAAAGTATAAACGAGAAACGATAAATGTGATATAAAAACTGACAGATTTTCCGAGCCATCGACTCGACTTAGGGGAGGCGAAAAGCCAGACAGGGTTTAGTTGGGTGGATTCACAGTAATCTTTGGTTAAATTTAATATAGAACCACTACAAAAAAGGCGTCTTATATGCGATTTAATTTTTCTTTTCAATATGGTTGATTTTTTACAAAATATTAGTTTCCTTTATCATCTTTGCTATACCATATTAAATTCCCATTTTATATACCAAATTGTAAAAACAATTATACGGCAAATTCATTTATCGGACGTACCTGTAAAAAGTATAATGGACTCAGTATTCATGTAGACATTTTTAACTGCACATTGCATTTGTACAGAAAATTTCTTCATGGAGTTGATTATTTGGGATATTTGCTGAATGTACACCTTGAGTGGTTTATGCTATGTACTCGTATATGTATCGCATGTAATGTATGTGTTTGTGTATGTTTTTTATAAAGATGCATGTAGATATGTATATTTATGCGTTCATATATATGTGCATGGATGGCTCGGAGAGTGCATTCGGTATTTTTTATTTATTACCAAACATATAAACCTCCATGGAAAATGCAAATGTAAACGATTATTGTTTTTTCCCTTAAGTTTTTTTTGTCATATTTAATGTTTGTATCTTTTACATAATTCATGAAAACTTAATTGGTCTTTTTATGTATGAAAATCTTTATTTTTTAATACTTATTATGTTTGACGGAAAAATAAAATTGAAAAATAAAATAAAAATGAGATAATTTATTCAAACGATGAAAATCCATATCGATTTTATTTTTCCAAGCGTTGTGATCATATTTCCGTTATATAAATTTGACCAAATAATACCTTCACTGCGAATAAAATTACAAGTTAGGTCATACTACGAGTATTTTGGTAATAGATTATTTTTTTATTTAAATGTTAATAAAATTAGGCTACATTATTTATTCCCTTTCCGCACCTAATGGTACATAGGGAACTGCATTGGTACACTAATCGCAGCGTATCTGAATCGATTTTGTTATATGAAGGAACGATGATCAGTATTACGCTTCAGGTGCTAGGCCAGGGACTATGAAATATTCTAGTGTTCAAACACCATTTTAAATAAATATTTCACATCAACCATGTCAGAAATCGAACCCGAGACCTTTCGCATGGCAGGCAAACGCGCTGACCACTACACTATGAGGTCAACATAAAATTATGCTTAGGTACTAAATAAAACAAACATTTTGAGAAAGTAAAATATCATTGATAAAACCAACTGGTCCAAGAAGTACACTTAAAAAGAAAAACATATTTTCAGGTGCAGGCGTTGCCTTGTAGGATAAGTAAAATAATTATTCTTTGGATATTATGTATACTAATGTGTTTTTTTTACATATACCTAATTTTACCTAATTATTTCTATATGTATGAATTAAGATATTTTATTTTGTAATGTACATATATATGAATAAATAAATGAATAAATGAATAAATAAATGAATAATCAAGTCAGATGAATCTCACCCGCAATCTCAACAGACTTTCCTATCCCCTTTTCTAAAATGTTCTTCATCTCCGTTGCAATATGTGAATCTTAATAACTCCCTACGGAGTGAAATCCATTTCTTGTCTACATACATTTGGATAAGCACAAAACATAAATTTTAGATTCATAAATAACTGCTAATTTTTTAACCGAATTTATATACTTCAGCTATTAAATAGATTGATTAGGTAAATGGTTTAAAATCAAAATAACTTGATGTAAAAAATACAAACCGCGTTTAAAATATAGTAGGCCTCATTGTACGGTAAATTTTATTTACAGCAATTTACACGAATTTCGGTAATGAAAAGTAATCCGTTAAAAAAATATCCGGTTTTATAAACATTCGTTTTAAAAAGGGCAAAATTGTATGATTTCCTAATTTTGCGTTCGTTTTACCAGACTACAGCCTTAACCGCAGAAAAGAGTTGATTAAACTCGTGGGACGAAAAATAAATACGCGAGGGATTAGTCATCATCAGAAATTGCGCAGTTTTGGAAAACTTCCATGATTTTAGTGATATTCGGAAAGTGACTTGGAAACCATTTTCCAAACTCTAACTAACCTGGTAGAAGATATGCCGGTTTCAAAGAGTACTTACGGGTAAACGATATGCAGTGTGTTCGAATGTTTAATAAGCCTATGAATATGATGAGCAAACATTCAGAAAGTGATGTGTCCAAATTGAAAAAAAGTTTATAGCTAAATATATGAGGGAAAAACCGCAATATTCATTCAAAACGTGTTTTTTCCTGTATAAAATATGTCCTAAAGTTCACACATTCGAACAAATAGTGTTGTTAAAAGCAAGTTTTTTTTCATTTTTCAAGCTCTATATTTATGTGAGAAATCACTTTCTGAATGTTTGCTCCTCAAATATGTTAGTGGCTGTCGGCGAAACAAGTAAACATACAAATTTAGCATATGCTTGCACGCACATTGAAATGATTTACATGAAAAAAATTGTTTAAAATATAAGTATAAAATGGTAAAATCTAACTGAAACTGAAAACAATTAAAAAGCATTAGGTGAAATGTATATATTGAAAATAATGATCGAGTCGAACCTCGCTCCCAGTTTTTGGATGAAAATGCTTGTTGGTGATTTGATTTAAATCATAAATAAGTTCAATTTACATAAGATAAATACAGTACAGTTATAATTATATAATAAACACACTAATTAAAAATGTTAATAACAGTACCCTTCAAATTTCAACATATGTCAATTCTTACAGTTTGCAAATTTTTGTAGACAAAAGACTGAATTTCATTTCCTAGGGAGTCATTAAGATTAATAAATGTCAACAGAGATGAAGAGCATTTTAGAGAAGGGAATATGGAAGTCCATGCATTTACAGAGCTTATGACCTGTCATTGGCCACTTTACACACTGTGTTACATTTACAATTTTGCCCATGTTTGAACATCCATATTTCTTCGATTCTTTCATCTGTTGTTTTTAGTAAAGTTAAAGAGCTGAAACCTTTATTGTTGTGAAGAGATTCATTTTATCGAATTATTCTACATACCAGACAACGCCGGAAAACCATTTTCCAATTTTTAAACTTCTTCTTGGGCCAGTTAGTTTTATTACAATAAGTAAGAGTTTGTTCAAATGTTTGTAGATAAAAGACTGGACTTCACCCGCTAGGGAGTCATTAAGAATAACAAATTTCAACAGAGATAAAGAACATGTTAGAGAAGGGAATATGAAAGTCCAGGAATTTGCAGTCAACTGGTCCAAGAAAAAGTTTGAAAATTGGAAAATTGTTTCTTAAACCCGCTAATGACAGGTCATAAGCCCTGTAAATGCCTGGACTTCCATATTCTCTTCTCTAAAATGTTCATCATCTCTGTTGAAATTTGTTAAACTAAAATGATTATCGAAATTAAATAATAAACATTTAAACGAGTTCTAATTCTATAAATATATTCACTTAATATATTGAATTCAAAATTTCCATCATTGCATAAGGTACACATTCTGCTTGAGGGATTATAAAATGCAGTGTTTAAATTACATCTAGTTAATTTGAACAAGTGGCAATGTTTCCGAAGACGAGTAGGTACATTAAAATGAATATTACGCAAACATACTTGATTCAAATAGGTGATGGACTAATAAAAAAAATGGGAAAACTCAATAATTACTGTGGTCTAGTAACTGATATTCATCATACGTTAGCACAGAATAGTCCGAGGAAATAATTTCCCAGCCATACGGCGCCGATTTCAACAAGTTATGATTAAAATTGACATACGGTGTCCGCGGGGATCTAGAAACAATATGGAATAGTACCGCCAGCGCCTAGGAAACGCGCTCGGTGCAGGTCGGCGACTGGTATCGTGCATTTAACGAGGCTCGGCTGCAGCATGATTACCTTCAATTACAGGGGGAGAGTTTTGTTCGTGTTACCCGACCCGACCCGACCCACCCCGCATCGCAACGTTAGACCTCCTACTGCACTAGTGAAGCATAGCGCGATACTTCCCTTGCACAACACAACCTGAAAAGTAATCCGAAAATTTGGGAAATTGGCACGAAGAACACATTCATCATAATCATCATACTCTTATCCGCTCGTAAAGGTTCATAGGAAGCTGAATTTATACACTAAATGCGATGTATCTCGAGCATCTGTTTCTGGAGGGTACGTTTCAGGTGCCAGCCCACGAACGTTGAAATACAGGTAAACGTCGTTTTGCGCCGGTTCGATTTACGACGATTTACAATTACGCCGGTTCGGCCAACACCAGACGACAGTAGGCGCCGCGATTATAATAGCAGATACGCTTTTACACGTTGTTTTATTTTATTACCGTGTACGCGAGCAGCCTTTTGTGTGTGTGAAATAGTTTCCGAGTTAGTTTTGGTTTTGTTTTTTTTTGAAATGTAAAAAGGATAGATTATATTTTTTATGCTATGATTCTGCAAGAAAATAAGCAACAATCAAAACAAATGAAATTGGATGCTTTTTCAAAAAAGTGTCAGAATTTAATTTAGTACCGACAAACTGGTGAGTTAGTATTTACTATAAAAAAAACATTATTTATATCAAGCTATTATTATTTATTTTGTAAACGAATTTAAACCGTATTTATTAAATACATTTATAATTTATTTAGAATATTTATATAGGATATGTATTAAATAAACATGTTAGATTGTTCTTAGAATTTTGACACGGAACCTAACCTTATATCATCCATTATATTTGTGTTCATTTTACGCCGGTGTCTCTCGGAACGGAACCCCGGCGTAAAACGACGTTTACCTGTATTGCAGGGTTGTGAATCGAACACGGGACTTCAAGCATGGTAGGCGAAAGCGTCAACTACAACACTACGAGGCGGACTTATCTCTACGTAATCGCCTTTTCAGGATTTTCACCTAAGATTAAGCCTCCGAGTAGAAAACTCTCGTCCAGAATTCTGTTTCTATTTCCGTTTGCAAAATAAAGAAATTTGGTGCCACTCGAAATTTACTGTTTTTCAAAAGTGTTTTAGACTTGATAACGGCTTATCCATCATATACCGTACACTTCATCTGAGCACTTCAGTCTCCTGGGTGGTAGGTACCGGGTACCAGGTGCGAACTGGATTCTGGTCCCGTGGCTAGTGTCGCGGACTCACGGACCAGAGGACCAAGGCTCGCATCCCGCTCTACCACAACGCGGTTTACATTTTCTAATAGGTTATTTACAACTTGTTGAAAATGGCCCCCCAAATTGAAATATTTGGGAAAATCACGAGAATGCAAATAGAAAAAAAATTGCTCGTGCCGATCGAGAAAAGCTACAATCTACGACTCTACAATCTGAAAGCGTTGGCATCTCTCCTCTTTCATCTGCCTTTATTATATTTTCTCCATTGAAGACTAGTATTGACTATTGACATTTATTTGTTTAGACTTTAATCTACTAACTAAAATATTTTAGTGTAGTTTTTCAATGATAAATTACCACTCTAAATGACGCTGATTTTTATTTTTTTTTTCTGCGTGTATTTACTGAAATATTAAATAAAACTTTTGAAAACTAAAACATCGACAAAAATACAGATGGTCCCTTCTGCCATCTGACTACCGATATATACATATTTCTAGCTCCATTTAAGTATACTTTTCTGTTGATATTTTTTCGCATACGTAATAAATCATACTATATACATATATGAACATAAATAACACCTTCTATTTAATTTGTTGGTTGGAAGAATAAGCCCGCCAGTGCACAAAAAGTTAAACGAATAAATAGGTAATTTAAAATCGAAAAACTATGTAGATACCGTTGAAACCATTTCTCGGGAAATTTCACAAATCCCATTCGACAGTCCAAAAATTAGGATTATGGATTTTTCCACATACAAGAGTAGGGTGCTTGGACAAAAATTTAACCCATTTAGACGATTTCATTTTCAAAACCTGATAATGTTTTTTTTAATGGCATTTCAAAATATGTGATAACAGTAAAAAAAATATTTTAGCGTGTAAGCCAAAACTAATTAAAAAATGTCACAGCTCCCTCCCGAATTTTGTACATTATTACTATTATTAGAAAATATTTGAATAATTTATTTTATTTTATTTATTTATTTTACAGAAACAAACAGTCGACAATGATATAATAACATAAAAAAGATACGGCTTAAGGACAGACCAGCGAAGTTTCTAAATAAAAATCATACATACTGAATTGTGGTACAACAAAAGGGTGTGTTTATGTGTATTAGTATGAGAGTAAGTGTATGGGTGTGTTCGTGTGTATGTGGGAGTAAGTGTTCAGGTGTGTGTAAGTGTGAGCATCATTGAATAGCAAGTGGGATCGTATCGCAGACAGAAAGAATCAGTCTTAATTTATTCTTAAATAAATTAAGGGGCGTGTTAAATATATCAATAGATGAAAAAAAAGCATTATAGTTAAAGCAAGAACGATATTTTATTTTATTTATTTTATTTTATTTCATTTTATTTGGGATTTTTACAGCTATTACATAAACAAAATAATTAGAAAAATCTTAACAATACTAAAGCCAATTAAAAAAATCCACTGTAAATATAATGACACATAATATATAAGAAAAGAAGTTTAGTAATTTTATTTGTGTGACGTTTGTATTCATGTGTATGTGAATGTGTGTATGCGTGAATGAATGAGGGAGAGGATACATGTGCGTGTGGGAATGAAAGAGGGAGAGGGTGCGTTTGTATGGGTGCGTAAGTATGAAAATAATATATTTGCTTAAAACTTGTAAATTGTATTAAAAATGGTACAATAAAGAGCTTAGTAAAAAGTTAGAAACCTTTTTGTTAAAATTCAAATGACGAAATGATATAAATCGTTTTTTTTTTTTTTTAAGTATGTTAAATTTCAAAACCGTATTCTGTAGAAAAAAAAGCATTTTATTTTTTAAATTTAACTGATACACATGATATGGGAAAGAGTGTTGTGCATAGTTAGTGCTACAGACTGGCAGATGGAATAAATAATTATTTCTTGTCACGCGAAAGGGGACATTAAGATTAACTTTAGAGAGCAGGTTAAAAGAGTCTACTTTATTATTTAATAATTTATATAAATAGCATAATTCAGATATAGTGCGTCTATTTTCAAGGATAAAAAATCCTTTTTTGTAGGAGATTGGCTGTAAGTGCAAAGCGTTTTATTGTTTTTATAATCTAGGTATTTTAAAAACTTTCGTTGATAATCCTGTCTATGTTTGTTATGTATTGTGGGCTCCACACGACGGATGCAAACTCCAAGTTACTGCGTACAAATGTGTTGCATAAGGTTTTCAATGTGCTTGGTTTTTTAAAGGGTTTGGAAATTCTTAAAATGAAGCCCATCATTTGGTAAGCTTTTTCAACAATAGAATTTATGTGAGACCCAAACAGTATATGCAGTATTGTGAGAATTTAGTTATAAATAATGTATTTCTTATTAGTACATATATAATAAATAATAGTAAATAAGTATTTTAAATAAGAAAGTAATATTATTGTTTTAAATTTATCTTTTTTTTTCTTCAATTTATTGAAATCTACAGTCATATTCACAATGATACAGTTATAATATAATAGATATTTAATACTAGACAAAAAAATATTTCAAACTTATAATTCACAATTTATATATTACAAGAGAATCGAAATTGAAAAACAAAAACATTAATGTTTGTGCATATACAGGTATATATTATATATATGCCATTGTAAATTTAAAATTAAATTAATGAATTAAATACCCTCGAGCTCAATTAAAATGAGCCTCGCAGTCCTGCAAATTTGAAAATCCGGTGTGTTAAATTTAGTTGGCCTCATGGTGTAGTGGTCAGCGCGCTTGCCTACTATTTAAGAGGTCTCAGGTTCGATTCCCGACATAGTTGATGTGAAATATTGATTTAAAACGGTGTTTTAACACTAGAATATGTCATAGTCCCTGGACTGACACCTAAAGCGTAATGCTGATCATCTTTCCTTCATGTAATAAAATTGATCAATAAACCCGGAGTGCGGAAAACGAACATTAATGCGTTAAATTTATTAAAATATTTTTTTCAGACAGAATTTAAAAAAAGGAAGTGCTGAATTTCATAAATATGGTACGTAACATTAACGCTATCGTATTTCCAGCCCGCAACATTCCTTATTACTTTACCCGGAATATTTAGAGTTTTGGCCGTAATCCTTCACTATTTAGATGCTCATAAAGACCAAGTGCTCATAATTTTAGGATACTTTTACGATAAATTTACTAAAAAACATAAGGCTTACACAAAATTAAAATTAAATTAAAAATTACTAAAACATTTGGAAAGAAATGTTTTAGTAAAGCTGTTTTTTTTCAAGATTACACAATTAAAAAATTGTTAACATGCATTGGATCAAAAAATACTTTTTTAAGGTATTTATGTAGAAAAATATACTTAAAATTTTTACTATATAGATATAATGAGCAAAATGGTTTAGTGAGTATTTAAATGATAGAACACAAAAACAAAATTTGGAAATACACTATCTTTCAAAAAAACTACTAATCTAGGAGTTCCACAGGGACTAGTTTTGGGGCCAATACTTTTTATCATTTATACAAATGATATTTTCAATTGCTTAAATTACTCTTCTGTTAAACTTTTTGTCGAAGACACTCCGCTGTATGTGGCCGAAAACAATGTTGATGATGCTTGGAATGAAATGCAAATAAATTTAAATCAAATATCTTATCGGTTGGATATAAATAAATTTAAAGTTAATGTTTAAAAAAGTACATTAATAATATTAAGCAATAAAAAAAAGAGCAATAAATTAAACTTCAACGGGGAAAATATAGACATTTTAACCGATAATGCAGATTGGTTTCAACTTGCCACTAGCCAATGATAGATCATAAGGCTAGACTTCCATATCCCATTCTCAAAAATAATTATTTTGTCTCCGTTGATTCTATCTTCGTTAGAACCAGTACTTGGCTGCAGTAAATAATTTGGGCAACTTTGAAAAAATTTAGATGGAGTTGTGTTTTAGTACGACTCTACCTCATACATACTGTAAATATGATAAAATTCTATGTAAAGATTTGATTTGGCCTAAAAACGCTACACTTCATATTTAATTAGTTTTTACCTCCGAAAAAATATTCACCAACATATCCCGCGAATGCCCATTCCGCTCAAGTATACTAAAACCTTATTAAACAATATAAAACAAGTAAGTACAAGATTACTCGGTGTCTCTCTTTATTAATGGCGCTATAAATAAAAGCGGAGATCTTGCTGGAAAATGGGGAGAGGTAAATAAGTTATTACAAGACCCGAGACGGGAAGGTGTCCCTCGTGAGATTAATGTTCCGCTCATAAGACCGACCGTCCAGATGCAGCCAAGGGCGGAGGCAAGACGTGAGAATCGAAACAAAATGCTGACTGCCGCGATACAAAAGTAAAAAGAAAAGCGGGATTTTCTACTCGGGGGCTGGAAAAATCGCAGCCTAGGAAAAATATTTGTTTAAAGCGCAGCATTTCGAGTAAGTAAATAAATTCACAATTTAATTTGGTGGGTCTGTTGGTAATTTTAAGTCACTACAAAAAACGTTATATTAAGTTTACATCTGCTTTCGAAAAAATTTGACTAAATTGGTTAACATGTTTTAATTATCTTTTGAGAAGTGTGTTTTTACTAGAGAGATTTATTTGAAAGAAATATTTGATTTGAATATAATATATTTAAATCAATATTATATAATTATACTATAACGTCTTTGTAATTTAAGTTGAAAATGATCCTGCCTGTACCTATTAAATGTAAAATTAAAATTTGTGTTCGAAATAATATATTAAAGTAGGAAAATACTATACTTTATTGCATTTGAAGGTACAAAAAAACAAATTTGTACTAAAACAATGATGGAGATTTTAAAATTGATTTCTGACTAGTCTCGGAAAAAATACTCTATCCATTATTAGTGCGTTGCTATTCTCAACCTAGTTAAAAACAAAGTTATTATTATTTTATTTTTTTTAAGTGTAAGATCAGAAAAATCGAGAATACCTACAATAAAAACGTAATGACGACAAAAGCTTTAGAATAAAAATTAGCCTAACATCGTGAACTTTTGTTAACCTACATAAATATATCATGATTGTTTAGAAAATTATCTGAAATATGCATGTTTGATCTAAATACCATACTTCTGTAATAATACTTTAATTTGCTAAGGTCGGCGCCACAACATTCTATCAGGCCATAGTGCATGATACCCAGTTGTAGCACTAGCAGTGGAAAATATGGCGCTAATTTATAGGATTACTATTTTCTGACCATTTATAGAACGAATTGAATAGAAAATAGGAATTTTCATGAAGGTTTAATTGCTAATTTACGGTAGGCACAAATTGTGAAATTACGAGTAGTTCAAAAACAAAGTGGGCACATCGCAAACGTACATATTTTTGAAAAAAATGGATCTACAAATTAAACATATCTTCGAATTTGTTTGACTGCACAATATTGCATATTTTTTATTGATAATTATTATTTGATAACATAAACGCGGCTAACTATTATGTTACATAAGAGAAACTAATATTTGCGTTCTTATGATTTACTAAAATATTTCTTTTTTTGTAAGCTGTTTGTTTTTTTATGCAAGTTGTAAATAATCATCATAATTTCCCTTTCCGCACCCAGTGGTGCATATGGCACTGCATCGGAACATTAAATGCAGCGTACTTAATTTTAATAATATAATTTTATACGCTTCAGGTAGCCGTCCAGGGACAGTGAAATATTGCAGTGTCCACTTTATGAACCAATATTTCATTTCTACTCTCCCAGGTAGGCGAACGCGCTGGCCACTAAGCCGCGAGGCGGACTTTTCTCTACTCGATTTGCTTTTTTCTTGTTGCAGAGCGAGGAAACAAGTTGTGGCAATGCGGGGTCAGAACCTAAGGCCTAATGATCCGTAGTCCGCAACACTACCACGGGACAACAAACCGAATATTTAAGCGTAACGTTTTAAAAACTGTCAACGACTATACGATATCATAGCTTTATAAAACCATCAACATTTCTATCATACTCAATAGGAATCAAATTATACAATTATTTTTATGTTTTATACCCATATGTTTACAATTTGGTTTTATAAAACTTTTTATGTTTTGAAAGTGACAAACATTCTTATTTACTAGCTTTCCCAAATAATTTCTCTTAATCCTTTTAAAATGCTATCACGTCGTCTGGTTCGCAATCGGAGTGAGGGTTGTTTTCGTGATGGGGCGGAAATAAAAACCGGTGGATGCTACGTACTGCGGGAAGGGCGGCTCGCGGTGGGCGGAATGACTCATAAAGCCGAGACAGGGCGGCGACTGTAGGCGGCCAGCCTATGGAAGAACGCTAACCGAAATTACAAAAAAATAATCCAATAAATTTATCTAAAGAGTAAAACCGCAGACTTAACTCGGGAATGCAGAACTCGTGGTACATTAATAAGTTATCAAGACAAAATTTAGTGAAATGCGTTCTGCTTTTTTATAAATGCACATAAAAACTCATAACGAAGCTTTGGTCACCCGACCCATCTTCGGGACGAGTAATAAGTTTATTAATTTGATGTTTTATGACATGTGCTTCCATGCATTAATGATTTGTGTGCATACAAAATTAATCGATTAAATCATTTACAAAACTGTTACAACAAACACTGATTCCTCGCGATAGAATTACGGGTCATATTTTAGGAGAGATCAGAATAATTATTTAAAAATCTCTATGAAATCCTAAGCGTAGAGTAATAAGCCTCTGAGATAAAATCACGTCATGTTTGGCTGTTTTACTTATAGTCCAGACTCGCATAATTTTAAGAAGCTAAATAAAATATTTTATAAATATAGTAGAACTCCGTTTATCCGAACTCCAGTCATTCAGATTGCCAAATATCCAGATCGTTATCAGGAAATAAAAAATATAAGAGATGTTTTGAATTTATCTTATTGTGCAATTAACTTTGCTGGACATGTCTAAGTAAGTTTTTAATATAATTCCAATTCGTTGTATTATTTAAAAAGCAACACAATCTGGCACCGATTAATCCGTATACTCGTAATTAGAGTTTTACTGTACCGATATTTGTTGGACAAAGTAAATTCGAATATTCTATCCGAAAATTCGAATAGTCCTTTGAAATTTATCCGGTCAGGAACATAATGGGGAACTTCAGCCCTACGGGAAATTGGAAACAATAAATGTTTTCTTGCGCGCGGTAAAAGTTAAGGCATTAAATTTTATTGCAAAGTTTCTTGAAAATGTACGAAAAAAATTATAAAAACTATTTTAATATAAACGCACTACTTCGAACGACGTAACTGGTTCATATGAACCAACTAATGAAATGAGAGTTGTGAAGGATATCCGGTTAGCTTACCGTAAACGAACCAATCGAAAGAACTAACATATAAGAAATACAAAACTTTAAAAATCATAGTGCTAATAATACGGTACCTACATAATTTTATTTTTTTTGGCTTAGTTTACTAGCCTATTAACAAATAAAATACTGAACTTCCTCTAGGTTCGACAGCGGCAACGGCAACAACGGAAAGAAAAAATCATATTGACCTTTGGCAACCGTCTGAAATAATTTTACTATTTTTTCTTTGTATTCGAAAGTCTGGGTGGTATTCTGAATCATCTCTGCAGAGTGGTTAATTTCGGGATTTTTATTTTTTGCATGCGACGACACTGCTTCATATAAACGTGAAATGATGTATAAAACTGTTTAAAAAACGGGAAAAAAACTAATACGGTTTATTCAATTCAACCTAATTAAGTGTTTTGGGTAATGCTTAAAGTCGCAATAATGTTATAATCATATTTGATTTCACGTGTTCATATGAATTTATTTGGCGTTCCATGTTCATCAGCCCTCCGTGCATAATCATGAGAGGTCAATGCATGTTTAGGTTGTACAAAATCATTAAATACTTAGTGCGTATGCCATATGGTTAAACAAATTCAATAAAAAAGAGTGAAACATTTTAATCATAGGGTAAATATACATATTTTTGATGAAACAAATATTTACCGCATGTAAACTATCCTAATTTTGTTAGTCATTCATTGTGCTGAAATCAATTTGTTTATGAAGGTTATTTATATTTCTGGGTTAACAACATGCGTTGAATAAAACATATTTAGACAGCAACAACAATTTATAATCATCAATCAACATATAGGTATGCTGAAGTAAATTGCATACGACGAGAAAATCCAATGAAAATAAGTGGATTTTCCACAAGATGTATTGATTGGCAGTGCCATGAACATTGGTTCGATATTATTACACAACCATACGGTAGTTTTCGATAGGAAAAAGTTTTTAAAATACATTTATCCACAATTAAGGGTTTTGACTTCATAAATGGTTAAACTTACCGATTAATGGGAGTTTTCCAAGAGTTTTCCAAATGTACACAGCTACCACACACGAACCACGAGCAACTTTGACAGATTCTAGGATCTGACACAAAATCTGACATTTCATCTGTATACATCTGAAGTCAGGCGCACTTGTCAAAACTGTAACTGTACGGAAAAATCCGGGTATCCAAAAAACGATAAATGCTTTTACATTTTTTTAGACAATAAAATAATATTATTATCTTTTAAAGTAATGCGAAAATCATGATATTTCTTTTATTGTTGTATTTGTAAATAATTTAAATTGTAAAATAGTTCAATAATTCAATAACAAGTCAGTCGACGTTATTTTTTTAATATCCTTTTTGTAAACAAATTTATGCTGTGAAAAAGAATCGAATATTTCACTGAACAAGTTACATTTTTTACCAACCAATTCATATTGGGTATTTTTTATTTGCTCTGCTGTACAAGTTATTATTTTTATTAATCAGAAATTATGATGCGGAACATATATTTGATACAGAATTTTGTTGAAATTTAATATGTTTTTCTCATTTAATAAATTGAAAAAATATTAATAAATAATATTTTTAACTATATTATGAACAAATACCTAAAAGTAATAACAGGCCACTGGCTAATAGAGTCGCCCATATGCATAAAACCATTTTATGATTACCAACCACAAAGTTACCTACAGTTTACATCAAAACAATGGGCCGTAGGTACTCAGGTCGAGAATTGGAAGCGCAAATCGAAACCGTCCATTACATGTTTCTTGTTAAACTAAAAATTCAACCAAAAATTTAGAACGCTTTTGTTTTATGCAATCTATAGCTCTAGCTAAAAGGCTTCTCTAGTGAACTATTACTTCGAGACCAATGTGAACAAGTTAATCAAATTTTTACCGCAGCTTAAGTCCTTTTTGCTTTGCGGTACATGATCTTCGTTTTCTTAATGCTTTTAATACGCAGAAAGTTATAGAAGAGAGCGACATAAAAAAATGTGGAAAAACTGTAGTGGTTTATACCTAAGAATAAAAATATTATTCATGTTTCACATGACAAAATTTCTTTTATTTAAAAAATATATAATTTACCTACTTTAAATTAATCCAAATCAAGTTTCCATATATTTTTTCCATTTAATTTTTTTTTTTTAAATAGTTCATATTTGAATTATAAAACACAACAACTTACCTCACTTACACAAAATGAAATAAAATGTTTTATTTCAGATTATTTTATTGTTTTTATTAAAACTTTAAGCCTGGAAATGTTGTCATGTGGGTGACATAGTAACAAAAATAATAACAATTAAAATTTGCTTTCGTGCGTTTTATTTATCACTATTTTATCTAGAACACACAGATTAAATGCATAAACGAAATGTGTGTAAAATGCGTTTGTTCAAGTAATGCATTTTTATATAAACTAAAATTCAGTAGTATAAATGAATATTCCTTATTAAGATCATGTAGTTAAGGACTACTTCTTTACTTTAGCATTGAGCCTTGGCAAATCTCTCGGAAACATCCTGCCAATTAGCAACATCAAATATACGCTTGACATAATCAGCTCGAACATTTTTATATTGCAAGTAGTAGGCATGTTCCCATACGTCAATTCCAAACAGCGGTATAAGACCTAAAAACATAAAATATATTATTGAAAATACAATAGTTTCATTTTTAATAATATATGTATTATGTATGTTAATTCATACATTAATAATTCATGCTAGGTCTGCAAACTGTTAATAATGGAGTTGGGTTGCAGTCTCGTGGTACTTTGATGGACTCAAAGATCAAAAACCCAACTCAACTACAACTCGATTTTCATTAGCTGGCTTGGTTATTTACGACTACATATTTAAAAATGACCCCAAAATTGAAATATTTTGGTAAATAATAGGAATAAAACGATTTATTAAAAAAAGGATTTTAACTGGGTATTCATTGAATACACAATCAACTAACACTATTATAAAAAATATTAAATATGAGAAGTTTTTGAATATCTCTAGCCTTGCAAAACTAATGCAGACTTGTCCCTGAAATCTTGTAGAAAATTCCTCTTAGCATTCCCACTCACAGACTTAGGAATAATAAAATACTGTTCCTCAGTCATCACAGGATTAATTATGGCATTCAGTCGCCTTTATCCAGAATGATTAGGGTGGCGAATACATTTCAAGGTCTTGATTGTTTTGGAGTACGATGAACATATTTCATCAAACAACTTAAAGCTATGTCTTGTTAGTTTGTACTTTATTATTTGTTACTCGTTTGGGTCATTTGTGCTATATTACATTTGACTTGTTTGGGTCATTTGTGCTTTATGGTACACCGCCTCAATTTATAAGATTTAAAATTCACGCCAATATTAAGGAGATATCACCTTTAATGTGAGTGAGTAGATTATTACGTCCCTGTTTTTGCCAATTGCCCTATAAAGGGTTAGGGTAAGAAACAGTATTATTTATCTTAATTTATTGCAACAGAGGAAAAACACTGTGTAGGAAGAGTTGAGGAAATGTGGATGTTTAAACATAAGCAGAATGGTGAATGTTACACAGTATGTAAAGTGGCCAATTAAACCAGCCAACGACAGGCCATATGCACAGTAAATGCTTAGACTTCCATATTCCCTTCTCAAAAATGTATTCCCTCTGTTGCAATAAAATTGGATCTTAATAACTCCCTAGGGAGGAAATCCAGCCTGTCTCCAAACATTTTGACATACTCAAAACATTGTTAGCTTTATTTTACCTGTTGTGGCTTCCAGAGGATCTTGATTAGCACATGTGGCAATTTGAAGTTTTTTAGCCTCTTTATTGAAGCCCAACCAACCCCAGCCAGATCCCTGAACTGCAATAGAACGATTTGCCAGTGCATCCTTCATTTTATCCAAGGACCCAAAATCTCTGGAAATAATGGTAACATTTTACTTACAATGACATATCTTCTAAAAAAGTGCAGCCAGCATAAATATTTAACATTACTGATTTACCTTACTGGTTAAATGATTGTGTTGTTTTAACACACTTTGGAAAAAGCGTATCATATTGACATTTATTGCGATAATTAGAGAATATGTACATAAATAGACATTACTAAACTGGGTTGTGGTTCCATGGCTAGTGCTCTGGACTTACGGATCAGAGGTTTGAGCTTTTGATTCCAATTATACAAAATTAATTTATTATCACACATGTGAAAAGTCGGAATAATCGACGTGCGTGCATGAGAAGATGTATGAATGTGAAGGAAGCAAAGGAAGTGTGCCAGGACAGAGTGGTGTGGCGTTCTATCCTCTCTGCCTACCCCTCCGGGGAAATGATGGTTAGTTAGTTAGTTAGTTAATTTATTATTCAAATTTGTTAAAAATGTCCCCTAAAACTTGAATATTTAGGTCTATCAAAGGAGCTATTACTGGCTTTAGATTGTCAATCTGTAGTAAAATATTTAGACGGCTGAAGATACTGATAGATTTATTCATAAAATAACAAAGAGAGAAAGCAAGTTTATGATTATTATTTGGATTTTAACAAAAAATAATAAAAGATTACTTTGTAAATTATCATCATGCCCCTATTTCCACATATAATAATGCATAAGGCAATGCATTGGTGCTCTAATCATTATATCAGTGATTATTTGTAAAATATATGAAGCCATGATGATTAGTCTCATGATTTAGGGCCAAACTAGGAATCATGAAATAAAATGACACTGTAAAATGACCACTGTTTACCTTGCTGAATATGAAACCCGGAACCTCAAGCACGGTAGGCTAAATGCACTCGTTCAATTTTATTTTTCAGGATTTTTACCCGAGAGAAGCCGTCGAGTCAAAAACAGGTTAGTGATTCTATTTCACACATAGAACTGTATCCTTCTTTCTCCAGATTAAATTCTTGCCATGATCAACATAGCATATTTTATTTAAAGGTGGTTTTACACTGGAATATTTCCCTATTCCTGGACTGGCCCCTAAAGCGTAAGATGGATTATGCCTGAGCTTACTTTGATGTAAACAGATGATCGAGATACACTGCATATTGGTGTACCAATGACATATCACTATAAAGCAATTCAGAACTTATTGTAACAATTTATGTCATTTAAGTTATTATAAAAAAGATGTTACAGTTTCAGAAGTATTTGTGAGAAAAGTTATTGAGCACCTATGTAATAGTAAATAGCAATTTTTATTTCATTACATACATTTTCTCACATAAGTAACTGAAAGCTTTGAATCTGTAAATATTACGTTTGTGAGACATTTTTTCCATTTGAGTATACCTATCAATGGCAGCAAGAAGTTCTTTCGATGGAGTTCCACCACAGGGAGACAAGTTCTTCCAAAATATTGAATGATTAATATGTCCTCCTCCATTAAAGCGAAGAGCTGGCTGCAGAGAAATCGCGGTGGAAATGTCGCCTGTAACAAATTAAATAAATTTATGGTTAAAACTCAATTATTTTCTCTAAAAAAAAACTTGTAAAAGTCACTTAGTACACCTTTAAAAACTGCAATATTAAGATCTTGATTATTTTGGAGTAAGGTTAACATATTTCATCAAACAACTTAAAGATCTGTCTTGTTAATTTGTGCTATATGTTACTTGTTTGGGTCATTTGTGCTTTATATAACATCTAATAAACTTGTAAGATTTGAAATTGGCAGCCTCCGTGGTGAAGTGGTTAAGACGCTTGATTCAAGGCACGGATGGTTCCGAGTTCAATTCCCGGTGAGAATAAAGAAATTTAATGTGATTTCTCTCAAGCCTGGGTGTACTGTGCTGTAGTTTACCACTATAATTGGGCTTTATGGCTTGTGGTGCAATTTTAGAATTCATGCCAATATTTAGGAGATATCGCTTTCAGTGCGCGGCCACAGGGGCGAGCATTTGTGTTTGTGGCACAGCGCGTGGGTAATAATCTGATAGTAAAGTTCCTTATTTGATACTTACCATAAGTGTTTACTGGATGCATAAGCATGCTTTATTTTATTTATGGTAAAGTACAACCAAAACTGTGGAAATAGTCAATGTTTTAAGTATTGGGACACAAACCTTTACTCATTGCAGCAGATAGTTTTTCTTCAGCAGCAACGAGATTGGTAACATAGGTTGCGTGATGTTTGGAGTGATGGAGAGCCATTATGTCACAAGATATTACAGGTTCTAAGGCTTTATATTCATATGGCAAGTCAGGAAGAGTGTGCTTCTGTTTTGTGGATACATTGCGTAAAGATTTTCGTCTGAAAATAAAAATTATCTATATTTATACTGCTAATCTTAGAACAGATGTAACTAAATTTAAAGTAAGGTTTTCATTTCTTTAAATACTGAGTACCTAGGGATGGTGGAGTTTTCATAAGTTGACTGGCGTCATACAATAGTTATTTGACTTTTCCCAATAAGAGATAAGATATATTGGATACCATTAGCAGAGCTCGCTATACTAATTTATTTTCTTAGAAGGCATTGGCAGGTATCACTTGTAGGATAAATAAAAGTATGTAGTAAAAATAACCTACTAAAATCATCACATGTCATTTTTACAATGCGACTTGTGTTACTTTTGTTTCATTTGCAGTGATATCTGGCAACACGTATGTAGGCAGTTATACTATCATTATAACCACATATTGGCTGATTAGGCATATTTAGATTAAAAAATTAATTTGTCAAATATTTTATACAATAAACTAAATAGTTAACTACCGTAGCAATTACGACGTAGAATCATATAATGCAAAAGTTATGAAACAGTATTCGGTTCACGTAAGGTTAAATAAGACTATGTTATGAAGCTTCGAATTTTAAAAAGACGTTATCAAATGCATAAACTAACTACATAATGAAAAAGTAATCAATTATTAATATAACTTACAAAATGGACACGGAAGAGCCCCGAATAGCAAACATTATTTATTTTATTGTAAAAACCGGCGACGTCAGGACAAATGTCAAACTAAAAATCAGCTGTAAAAAAATCGAATGATCCATTACGCAATCTACCTAATATTGTAACGAACAACTGGTTATTATAAGCGAATAAGCATATATTCATTTAATATTTCGAAAATATTTTGCATGTATCTTAGAATATTTTTTGTTGGCAAAATTAAACATTTTTGGCTATTTTAAAAACAAAAATCTTCTGTTTTCTTTTGTCGATATAAAAATTGTGCAAACGAAATCGAATATTTGGATAAGCTGTTTTTAGTGAAAATCGGACAATTACATTTATAATAATAATTATTATAAATAAGCAGGTACGTAATAAAATAAATATATAAACAATTTAAATAATAGATACTCCAAGACTTCAACAAAATTATAGCATCCGTAAGCGGTGATTCAGCGGTTTGTACTTTAACAATCGGTTCGATCAGTTATCGAAAAAATTACCATTCGGTATTAATAATTATTTTTTACGCTTGACACTTTTATCGTCTACACATTTTTTGCATATACCTAATGGGCATTTTTAAGGACATATGTATACATAGAAAATTATTATAAAATAAAGTAGAAAGACACAGTGGTAAATAGTAGTCTTGGTGGGAGTAAAAGCGGGAGAGAGGTGTTTATAATTTAATTTGATTTAGTGTTCGTATGAAAGAAGACAACTTGTTATCAAAGAAATCTGGCAGACCTAAGAATTCTGGGCAGAGAGGAATGAGAACCATAGTTAGTTTTATGGTTATTGGTATGGAAAAATAAGTTTTGTCGAAGGTTTCTAGTTGGGATATTTAATTTTATTGAGCTCAGTACTTCAGGCACATCAAATAGTGAGCTGAAAATTTTTAATAGGACTAGAAGGTCGGATTTATTTCGACAATCTTGAAGAGAAGATATATTTAAGATAGTTTCTAACTCATTATTAGTATATTGGTTTTTAGATAAGTCCAACTTCCAGCTTATCTTTTTTAAAATCGATGTTGAACTGGTTCAATATTTTTAATGTAAACATCATGATATGGAGACCAGAAAACAGAGAAATACTCTAGGTGCGGGCGAACTAGAGAATTTGACATTCTAGAGGTAATAAAAAAAATGTAACTGCTATTTTAAAACAGTTACCCTCCCGAAACACCTAAAGCAGTTTCACAAAAATAAATTAAACAATTAAAAAAAAAACAAAAACTAAATGACCAGACGCAGAAGTAAATAAAAAAACAATTTGCACCCATACCTCCACATCCACGCAGTGTAGACACCCCACATCCACGCAGTCTGGTGCCCTTGTCCACCTGTATCTTGAAAACGAAAATTTAAACAGCCCGGAGTTGATACCGTTTTATAAAAGAACACTAAAATATTAAGGTGTTTCCACAATGGAGTAGCAAATAAAACTGAAACAGTGTCATAACTAGTTGTAACCTTTACGACCTTAAAAAAAACAGGAAAATTTCACTGTTTTTTGAAAAAAAATTGCGTTTCAAAGAAACCCTGTTTAAATTTGACTAGGTGTTTTTTTTAACATTTTTGACACATCCATCCACACGCCATACAATATCATTAAAATTTTCTTATAGTTATGAGGCACTTAATCGACTCACAATAATGATTTATTTTAAGTGCCAGCGCTGCAGTTAAACTTTTTGATAATAATTCATTATTAGCACCTCATAAACACATATGCCTTGAATAATGAATATCACACTTTAAAATGGGTTTTATATTTTACATATGAAAACACATTGATGAAGTAATATAAAAAGAATGCCAAATTTACTAAGTGGCTCAATTTTACGAATAGTTTGAGCTCCTATTAATAGGGGTGGGAATTAAAAAAACCTCGGACCTCCATATCCCTCCTCTAAAATGTTTACCATCCCTGTTGTAATTCGTTAATCTTATAAATGACTCCCTAGAGGTTGAAATGCTGTTGTTTGTCTACAAACATTTGGGCAAGCTCAAAATATTGCTGTAAAGAAATGTTTAAAAATCGGTAGTAATTCAGTTGAATTCGGTGTATCGAATCGGTAAATATTCCGAAAAATCGGTAGAGTGACAACGCTGGTTACACAACACAATATGGCAAATGTGGCTCCATTCACAGACTGGTAAAACATTGAACTTTATTTGAGCATGCGCTTGTCGTTCCCGCGTAATTTTAAATTCTCAATGCAAAATCAATAGTGATGGCATCCATGTTAGCATTATCGATTTATTATATTGCATAGCATTATCGATTTTTTAGATTGAAATATTTTCATCATTATTTTTGAACATTCGACAGTCGAGAATTCGAGTTTATTGCTTTAATAAGGAATTTCCGTGTTTATTTTTAAATTATTGTTACCTATTTGTTTAAAGATTATAAAACAAAGTCAATAATTTAAAAAAAATATATATGTATCGTATTATAAGCGCTATGTTTTTTTAAAGTTTTGTATTTTTGTAACTAATTCGCGTGTGACGTCTCAAGTTCTCTTTCGCTTTTTCTAGATGAGTTCTACTGGTTAGTCAGTTACCTTACTGTAAACCAGAAATCTATCAAAACTCTCTTATCATTAGTTGATTCGAAAGAACTAGTGACGTCGTGCAAAGTAGTTTTTTTTAAATCCACTTTCAAGAAACTTCGCCATACAAATTAATGCTTTAACTTTTACAATTTCACATAAGGTTGAATTCCCCATTGCATCATTTTTACCTATAATATACTCGTTACTGTGTTGATTATACAGTACACGAAAACTTGAGTTTAATTCCCAATGGAGTTAAAACTTACAAATTGGTTTAAAAATATTTAAAAAGCCACTACCCTTCTAGTCACCTATGGTGTAAGACTGATTATAGTAATAATTTATCAAGAAATGCTGCAATCAATATTTCAATTAAGTGAGGTTAAATGGCTTGAAAAAGTGTATTTTTATTATTAAATACAAAAATAAAGGTAATTATTTTTTTTAATCTGCTGCTCTCAGGTGAAAATTCTGAATCGATTGGAAATAAATCCACCCCGTTGACAAAATAAACAAACATAAGTTTGACATACCTAATATTTTTTTATTATCTATGCAGTATGCACAAAAACAAATTAGCAATCTGATATTTAGATACCTACCTACTTATATTAGTATAAATAAATATGTGAAAACAAATAAAAAAATATTTATGAGTATTCATTAACATCACAAATATTTTAATTTTATCCTAAGTTTTGTTAACAAAAACTGGATTCAATTCCCTTGGGAGCTATTAATATCAATTGGTGGGAAGAATATAAGAAATATTGAAGTTCAAACATAGGCCGAATTGTGAATTTTTTAGTGTATTAAGTGGCCACTTAAACCAGCCATAATAGGTCATAAGCCCTGTAAATGCCTAGTCTTCCATATGCCCTTTTATAAAATGTTTTTCATATCTGTTGTAATATATTCATATTTATTAATGTTTTTGCACTATGAATATGTATAATTTTTTTTTTAATTACTGTCAGTGAAAAATGATGTATTTTTATTGACTATTTGAGTTCAGAAACAGTTATTCAAAGGATAAATAAACTTCTGAAGTATATGGTAGGCTTTGCATTTTGAATATATTGCTAGCCCAAAACAACAGTGGGATATCTCTGAAGAACATATTCTGAGGTAATCGGACTTTGAAGTTTGCAAAGAATCTGACTGAACTGAATTATATGAATATAAGGTTCGAACTATCAGTAGGGTCGCAGTGGGTCACATCTTGCTGATGGGTGTGATTCTATAAAATGCTGCGAACGCCCAGTTGCATTCCACCGGCAACACTACTGACTAGTCAAACTCATTCATGTTCACGTCGCGAACCCTGGGCAATGGGATCACTTTCATAACGGTATGATGACAGCACATATGGAGAGGATGAAAAGCAAATTTCTGGCGCCTCCAAAACCGAACGAACCAGCTAAGGGAAGGTACCCTGACAGAAAAATCCACCAGAGAAGGCAACGTGAAACCACTTTGGTCATATTTTCCCAGGAATCACTTTGGCGAGTACATCAAGAAGAAGAATTAATATTATATTTTCACATTGGTTATCTAACTTAAATATTGTATTATTTGAAACTATTATTGAATTTATTTTATAAACATATCAGCATGTTTATCTCAAGAGAGGACGTTTCGGGTTTAATTCACTGTTGCGTTAGGCTAGCAATATGTAAGTAGTAAGTATGTATTTGTTCGCAAAACATATGTCATAAATTATCATTCTAAGAAGCAACTTGGAAATCTATTGATTATTCATTTGAACAGCTGTTTTATAAGAAATAGTGTTAAGTCAATGAATCAAAAATATTTCTCGATATAACCTAGTGTGTTCATGCAGTAAGATATTTAATTGAAAAATGGAGTCCAAAATGCATGATAATTGCTGAATACTGATAACTGAAGTGAAATAACAACAAATTTAATTCCGTGAAGTATGGAT
Organism: Micrasema longulum; assembly: GCF_059751315.1. Taxonomy (NCBI): domain Eukaryota; kingdom Metazoa; phylum Arthropoda; class Insecta; order Trichoptera; family Brachycentridae; genus Micrasema; species Micrasema longulum. Next base: position 225,976 of record NW_028279284.1, read on the forward strand.
AACATTCAGGATGCATATCCTTTGTATTGGAGACTAAACCTTCCCCTTGCTCTAAATTCATCCCATATCTTGTCAATCTTATCCCCAGAAGTGGTTTTGCACTTATCTAAATTTATTGTGTAGTATACAGTTTGTAAATGAATATAAGCATATTATTCTCCCCTCCTTTGTGAGTGTCTGGTTTTTTGTGGCAACTGAACCTATGATATGCCCATTTTTGAGAATATGCAGACACGACATAAATATTTATTACATAAACAATGTCTATTAGGATGTAGTAAGTAATGAACCCTTTCCAAAACTTGTATGAAAATAACACCACACAAATGGTAAACACTAAACATATAAAATAAATATCTAGGTGAGTACTTAAGTATTATTATTTCTATTGTTTTTTCAATTTATTGGGTTTAGATTCCAAATTAATGTTTGATACATAACTTACTTATTTTTTTTTGTCATGTTTGTCCCATTTTATTTCAAGTAATAGTCAATGTACTTAAAGCAAACACCAACTTAACTTGGAAAATGATAAGTCGAAGCATCAGAAACAAAATTACTCATTACTGTTGTTATACCTTTGTTAAAATGGCGTTTATTTTGTATACTACCTTTTGCTTACTTTTCATCCTATCATTTAATCTTGGTAAGAATAATCATTACTTGATTTATCATGTTACAAAAAAACAAACTATTTGTTTTCTGACATATTGAAATAAAGTAATTTTCACAAAAAACATTACTGCTGCTTATAACACCACAGAAAATACATTTAATTATATGCTAACACCCATAACTTATATGTTCTAATTTCACGGAACTTTGGTCCTGAATTGAGTTAGGGCATACTTATATCTTATGGGTGACCCCTGTATTATAATGGCTAATGGCTAAGATACATGCCTCACACACAGAGGGTTCAAAGTTCGATTCTTGGTGAGATCACCCAGAAGAAATATGACTATTTTCAAGCCTGGGTATTCTGTGCTGTAATTAACAACTGTAATTGTATCTCTTGGCCGTTTTTGGTGCTAAAACAAATGAAACATTAATTATTTTTGCCTTATTAATAGTGTTTTTCAATATTTTTTCAGATAATACCTTAACACAAGAAGTTGGAATTGTTCCTATAAGCGCCGTACTTACAAGTAAGAAAATATGTGTGCCAATTTATTTGCATTTATAAATAAATAAACATGGATTGATAAACTTGAACATAATTTTTTAAATTGCCATAACATTGTAATATAACTGTATGGGTAGTTGTTTATGACTATTTGTCTATAAGATTCTACTAAAGCAAAAGTTTTTTATATATATTAGAAATTAGAAAACTTCCAACAGACAAATCGTCACGATTGTAGAACAACAACGGACGTGAAGTTGTTTTAAAAAAAATAGTTGATCTTGAAAAGGTTAAAAAAATTAAAATATGTATAACTAAATCAAATCTCAAAGGATGTACTTTTGTCTTTATCGTGTTATGCCTTAAAGTGTTAAAAAAAAATTGAACTGCTCTCTAGTGAAGTTGAAGAAAATCACATGCCTCATTGTTCTACGATCATGACAAAATGTAAGCAGTGTACATTAAGTGATTAAATAATGGAATTTGACTAACGTTAGTCACAAAAAAAATAAGAACACTATTGATAAAAGGCAATCCTCATAGTTACGTTTATTCTCATTGAAGGTTTTTGTCAAGCTTGGATTCTCCGTGCTATAATTAAATACTATGGCTTTTTGGTGATATGTGTTGCATATTTTTTTTACAGCATTTGTTTTGTTTTTCAAGCTGATCAACCAACATGTGAAAAACCAAATGAAGAATATAACCTGTGTGGAACTGCATGTCCTGATACATGTGAAAACTATGGGAAACCTCGTATTTGCACAAGACAGTGTGTCATAGGATGTTTTTGTAAAACTGGATACGTCAGAGATTCCAATGGTGATTGTATTCTTGTTGAAGAATGTCCTCCCAAAGGTAGGGTTCATAATGTTATCAATCACGTTTGCTTGTATTCTTCTGATCGATTTTAATAAGATGATTATTTTAATTGTCTGTTTATTGTAGGTACAATAAGAAAATTCAGTGCCATGGGAAATTGGATGTAGAAAATGCTTTCTTACATGATGTAAAAATTAGAGCATTAAAAAATGCATTAAAAAAAAATAATAACTTCATTGAACAACATCACAAGTTCTTGTGAATCAACCAATAAATTACAGTATTGAAATGTGTTGTGATAGATTTCCAGTTTTCGGAAAGCCATTTTTTTTCTTTTTTATGCTTTTTTATATTTTTTGTTTATTATGTTTTGACAGCTACGGTGTTCTACTTTTAAACGTCATGGAGTAATTACAAAGTTACAAAACTTCGAAAAATCATAACGATGAGAATACGATACATAAAATTGTATTTTTTTTTTTTGGCTTAGTTTGATTGTCAATAAATGTATATATATTTCTGAAATACCAATGAACTTCCTCATTTGTATTTGAATTTGTCTTTTTTGTATGACTTTGTAATATATAAATTCCTCATGTTGACTTTATTCAAATTTATTTGATTAAATTTGAATAGTGAATATGAATGAGATTTGTTTTTATATTCACAAAAATGCTTTTTAGAACCAGAAACACCAAAATGCTCAAATCCTAATGAAGTTTACTTAACTTGTGGAACTGCTTGTCCATCTACATGTAGAAATTATAACTCACCAGGTATCTGCACATTCAACTGTGTAGTAGGTTGTTTTTGTGATGAAGGATATGTACGAGATGACAATAATAGATGTGTTCTTGTTGCAGATTGTCCCAAATGTAAGTAAATTTTCATAATCTTAAATTAAACTGTTTCATTATACAAAAGTACATTATACAATATTAAACCAAAATGAAGCGAGAATGCTAGCACTCACTGAGCTTAGGTTTTTTTTTTTAAAGTTACATATTATTATCACCAGAGTTGTAGCGATGGTCATGGGCGTCCCGAGATTAGAATTTTACGCCTCCCAAGACTTATTTTCTAAGAAGAGGAAGAAAAAAAAGAAGGCCGTGGGTCAACAAAGTGCACTCCCATGAGGGTTGCGCCCCTGGCAGCTGCCCACATGGCCAGTCTCTAGTGACGATGCTGATTATCGCCATCAGTTCTACCGCTGATAATATTGATAAAGATGATATAATGTCATTATAAAAATACAAATTTAACAGTGATTATTAGTACAATGTCTATTTTATTTATTATTTATACAACTTACGTCTGTTTTTTTAGATGGTAATTGCAAAGTGGCATCATTTTTTGAAACAAAACCAAAGCCTGGAGTGGCTTGTGAAAGACAATGTGATGGCCCAATTCAATGTTCTGCACCACCAAAAGGGAAATGTGTCTGTACAAGCGGCAACTTCCGCGACTCATTAGGTCAATGTGTTCCATTAAGCAAATGTCCAGGTGAGACACGTTAAACTACTTATTTTTGTTTTTAATGTACATATGTTATTATTATTATGTTAATAATAACATATATACATATGTAACAGTTATGCTATTACCATTCAAGCCTCTCCTACAAAGTTCCTTCTGAAAATCAATTATTACTGCAATTTACAGTTCTTTCAGTAATGGTTGGATTTTATAAATTATAAAAAGATATATTCCGCTATATTTTTTCTCTCTCCGCTCCAAAATATGATCACGTTAAAAAACTTAATATCCTATCTGCTTACTTTATACGAATAATATAACATAATACAGTAACACAGAGCTGGGTTGTGGTCCCGTGGCTAGTGCCTCGGACTCATGATCTTAAAATTGAAATATTTCATAAATCGTAAGAACGCAAACATAAATACATATTTTTTGTAAAAAGCATTTGAAAAAAATAGTGAGTAAATTTTTTTTCATCTCTTTCTAATAGTCCAATAGTACAATGTTTACCTCGAATTCAATTAATTTGTCAAAAACATGTTAAAATTTATCTATAATTTACTAAAAAAATGTTTAAATAATCTGTCTCCACACTTACTATTTTTTAATAATGTTTGTATGAAAATTATCACAAACTGAAAAAAATAAAAATTTGGACATTCATTTTAAATGCAGGTGGTAAGAACAGATACTATGGATTAGAGCTCTGAGTTTACGCATTTGATTTCTGTTTTCTGTCACATTTAAAATAGCCACAAAATGGAATTTTTTGATAAATCATCAAAATGCAAACATGTATTTTGTTTTACAAAAATCAATGATCCAAATAATAATTCTTTACTGTTTTGTATAAATACATTGAATTTTAAAATAAAGACATCAGTCTTGAAGATGTCGCGTAATCGATGAAACCGGTCACTGGTTATTTCAAATTTGTGGATTAAGGTATCATATATCTTTTATTTCTATGATAAAAATATTTTTGAATGAATTTTCAGCCGGTTGTAGTGGAGCAAATGAAATATATGATTCAAGAGTATTGGAAGACTTAAAATGCACCTCTATCAATAAAAAAAATGTTCCCAAAGCTGCTCCGGTTGAAGGCTGCTATTGTAAAACAGGATATGCAAGAGATAAGAAAGGTGTCTGCGTTTCCATCAATAAGTGTACAAAAAATAAATATTAAAACTGAAGTCTGATAACAAGGCTAGTGTTGAAATGAGAATTTTCTATGAAATAAAAATGATGTTGGAGAGTCAAGATCTGATTATATTCAATTCCTTTCTATAGTTCTTCTCTGTTCATTCTTGTAACTGTTAATAAATTACAATAAAAAATATAAATTTATTATTAATATTGTTGTTAGTCGGTTTTTAGTGTGTAATTACTTGAGTTCTAGATTTCATACTTTTCCTTTGTGTTTCAAAGCAAATTTAAGGAATGTACATATGAATTTAAGGAAAATATGAGTAGTAGAGTTTTCCAAACTTTTGAAAAAATCACAAAAAATATTTTTATTTCAAGTTTGTCCAGACCGGGTTTTGTAATTATGACTCGATTGTTTGACAATAAACATATGAGCAAGAGTGGGTTTCGCACCTCACCTAAACATTTATTTAGATATTTCAACACAACGGAGCCGGATTGTGAAGCATTCTTCTTATTTAGTAAACATGTTGAAAGACTTTTTTTCAAAATTAGGTGTATTAAATAAATTACTGAACTATTTGTCATTTTGTAATTTTTGAAGTTCTAAGAAATACAAGTCAAAATATATATTGTGCATGTCGTCGGCCTAACTTGTAAAACTTGTAAGTCCCAAACTTATTTTTGTTCAGGGGAGTAAAAACAGTTTTTACTTCACTAGCGAATTTATTTCGTTATTAAAAAAAAAGTTATACTGTATAAATATAAAAGTTTTACATACATATAGATTATTTGAAGTCCTAAGAAAATGCCAAAATGTAATTTTTGTCCGTTTGTAGACTTACGAGTTTTATAAGTTACGGTGACATAATATATAACATCTACCGCAGAATCATAAATTTTATAAAGGAATGAATTCCCCCCAGTGCAACAAGGGGATAAAATATTATTTTCTAGATATGTATTTTTTTCAGTGATTGAATAAACAAATTTAAAAAAACTAGTCCATTAACTATATAAACCATATTTTACAAATAAATCCAATATTAATTTAACATATGATTTGACTTATTTACCAAATGAAAATATTATAGACACAGGTGAACTCTTGTGCAGGGTCATTTAAAAAAAAAATCATATTTATATAACAAAATATAAGCCTAAACTGAAATATTTTTTAAATTATCCACTAGAGAATCTGAGAAGATTCTTTTAAATCATCTAAAAACTATTGTGAGAGTTGAAAAAAATCCTTCATCCTCCCAAGTAACCTACATATAATATACGGAACTAAAATAAATATCTATTATACAAAAACAAACTTCAATAGGTAATAATGTCATTATATATTGTAGTTCCTAGCAAATGAATGAATAGCTGGTTTTTTACATTAGATATGTGTGATATTAACTCAATAAAATTAATACCAAATCGATACACTAAAAATGTATATTCAATGAATAACAGTAAAGTACTGAAAGTACATACCAATATAAATATATAATTTCGTTCCTTCTATAAATGGATGATTAATAGAGCCATTAAAACCTTTGGTTCTGTTATCAGAACAACAGTCAGTTGATGTATTTATGATCATCCGTGGCTCCACAGCCAGTTATGGGCCTTAGCCTCCTCCAACATTTGTCGCCATCTCCCTCTAACCTGGCATGTACTTCTCCAGTCCCCGATGCCCGATGTCATTAGCATCCACATCCCGCTGCACTCCATCCAGCCATCGGAATTTGGGTCTACCGACCCTACATCTACCTTGGGGCGCCGTGTGAAGTTTGTATCATATTAGTTTGTATCTTATTGGGCACTCGCTCTTCACTCATAGTGAAAATGACATAAGTAAAAAACTTTTTTCAAACAATTTTTGAAATGTTGCAGTTAGAGATTTTTACAAGATTCTCTCTAAGGTCTCATATTTTTTTTTCTTTTTTAGCATCATAATTTTGTAGGATTAGCTTTAAAATATTGAAAATACATTTTTCAACATAAAACTTCACTCACATAAGCCATGAATGAAAGTGATTTAAAAAATATATATTTGTACAATATTTGCAGAAAATATTCTATAAGTATGTAGCAAGTAGCGACCAGTTCATGTTTTCAAATATTAAAAAAAAAAATATTTGCGTAATTGGTAAATGAACGTGACGTTTATTTTTGATTTTTACTTTGGACAAGTTTTTTTGTACCTATGATTAAAACACATATTTTAATGTAGACACAGCTGCTACATCTATCCGTTGAATTGCGGTAAGTGACATTTTGAAAGAGTAAGATATTCTCAGTGTTATATTTACCTGGTATAAAATGGATGTAAAAGTCATGCCATTTGCTTTTAAGTTATTAATTTTAAGTGTAGTTTTTCAAAATGCGTGTAAGTTTTATTTCAAAATTACTTAACCTAATCTTCGAGTGGTGTTGTTCAGATTCCAATAAATAGATTTTCATTTTTCAGGTTGCTTTAAAGGTGGTAGTCAGATAAAGAAATGCTTCGGTAAACATGAGCGCTATAGAGTGTGTGGCCCACCGTGTCCTCCTACGTGTTATGATTTGATTGAAAAGTCAGCTTGCCGCAAAGAAGAAGTCTGTGTCAAAGGCTGTTTTTGCAAGCAAGGATTCTACAGAAATGATGATGGGGATTGTGTATTGCCCGAAGACTGCTTCCCAGAATGTAAAAATTGATTCATATAATAATTTAGTCAATAACTAGATGGATTTTATAGTTATTTAGAATTTACAAATTATATTGTTCATACATACATAGTTATTTTAGTGGTGATTTCACAAGGTTTCATCACTTTGATAATATATGTGAGTAATTATTTAAAACCAAAATGATGCTGTAATAAAATAACCAAACTGTACAATATGATTACCATATGAAATTCATCAATTTTTAATAATCAAATTAATCATTGTATTATTTTGGATTTTGAAGGTTGATTAAATATGATTACAACCAGGATGGTCGCTGTTTAATTCTTTATCAGCAAATCGACCATAGTTCATAACTTACAAATATATTACATTACTGTATCAACAAATTAATTGAACAATATTTCATCCAATCGTTTATTTATCAACTGATGTACCTATTAATAATATTTTATAAAATTTATATTTGAAGAACTAACTTTGTGGTTATTCATAATGGTAAAATAAATAAAAACAACTATGTTTTTATCCACTTTTATTTTCTACCTACCGGTTTCAAAGCTATACACGCTTCTTTGCCTTATGATGATATTTTAGTTCAAAAATTCTTTGATAAACAATGTTTTTACCAATTGTTCCAAAATTATCATCATTAATTGAATGTGGAAGAGGCTAGGATTGTATGCCAGGATAGACGTGTGTGGCGGTCCATTTTCTCTGCCTACCCCTACGGAGAAATGGCGTGATGGTAGTAGTAGTAGCAGTAGTTCATTTTGGAAGTTCACATAAGAAAAACACACCTTCATAACTTAAATAAGTACCTACACATATGTGCTTTTTTTTTCATGTACCCATATATTATAATATAGTATATAATTTACATGTTGTTATAAATTGGAAATATTTTAATAAATAAACTTATTGTTTCTAGTGCAAAATACATGTATAACATCCAAAGAAGTCTATAATGAATGCCTGGGGAATTGTGAATATACCTGTGCTAATTACGGAACTAATTTTCATTGCTCCGATATTTGCCAACCTGGCTGCATATGCCAAGATGGCCTAGTAAGAAATGAAGAAGGAAATTGCATTCCGCCTCAGTTTTGTAAAAAGAATCTTGCTGGTGAGAACAAAATTTATAAGAAAAGCAATAGTTTTATTATATCCGAATCTTTGTCGAGTACTGAATTAATCTTTTGAGATATTCTATCGAGATGTACTACACAGAACTCAACGGAGAATGAGAAGCACTTTGAGAAGGCAATATGGAAGTGTAAACATTTAAACATTTTATGTGTGATTGGTTTTAGTTTAACAGATGTCGCAGGAATGATTTTTGATGTTCAAACAACAGCAGGATTGTGAATGTTACACAGTGTAAAATGATCACATAAATCAGTCAATTACAGATTTAATGTATTAGAGTTCCATAAAGAAAGCATCAGTTTCTCCGTCTACGTTGATTTGTCTGTATAATTGAGATTTTATGTACATAATATATTATGTTTTCTTGTCATATGATAATTCATTCCGTGTTCTACCACAACTTCATTTTCATTTTCTGCCACAATTATTAACATGATGATAGACCTCTTTTAAGTTGTCCTAATGCGACTCGTTGAGATTTCTATCTGATATTTTAAGCAACATCGTGATGTTCAGCATCCGCTTGGATAATGAGTAGAGCATTATTATCAGAAACATCTGTATGAAGTTTGAACGACATTCTATCCGGAATTGGCAAATTCGCATTGAGACTAATATTGAGAGAATTGTGCAAATATGTAATCATATGTAATCAATGAATATGGTGTAAATTGATAATGATTTTAGATCCTTTGCCATGTGGAACCTCTTTGGAAGATTTTCATTATTGCAGAGCAGCATGTGAGAGCACGTGCCAAAATTTCGGCACAGAGTTGAATTGTTCTCAAGAATGCAAAGCTGGATGCATTTGTAAAGAGGGACTAGTAAGAGACGAAAATGGTCTTTGCATAATGCCAAAATACTGCAAAAATCTTGATAGTTTGGAAGGTAAGATAAAAGTTAGTTTGGTATGCAGGAAATAATGAATTTTGAAATATTTTTTATGAAAAAGAAATGTAAAAAAATAGCATGCCAGCAAATGAAGTTACAATATTACTGTTGTTGGCATAGGCATGTAGGGAGGTACTATATATTTAAAGAATGATCGTAGTAAAATAATATGTTTAATATCTCGGATACATATTGAACAAAACCCCAAATAATTATTATGACTAATAAATACAGGCAACAAAGGACGATTTGCATAAGAGTGTCTAACTTTTTAATTAACATTGTTTTAATTCAAAGAATATGTGTGTTAGAAAAAAAAATAATTTTGCATTTACTTTTAAACATTAAGGTTGTCCATGAATTTAATTACCTTAGTTCTTGGATAATGGACAATGGCCCTTTCGAGGCTGAAATCAAAAAAGAGCTCGGATACCAAGTTTGGATAAGATATGGAAGGACAGAGGTATATCAAAGCGACCAAAATGAGATTAGTCAGAACTTTAATCTTTTAAATTATTTTATATGGGACGGAAACATGGACAGTAAAGCCAAAAACACGCAAGATGATAGATGCCTTTAAGAAGTGGTGCGGGAGACGTACGCTTAGAATACCCCGGACAGCCAGACGCACCAACACCCCTATTCTTCAGACTCTGAAGCTGATAGAAAGACTCTTGTCCAAATCGTTCTTCGATATTTTGGTTACCTCGCAAGGAGAGAGGAAGATTGCCCGGAGAAGCTTGTTGTGGTCGGCAGCGTAGAGTGAAGAAGAGGACGAGGAAGGTCTCCCATGCGCTGGTCAGGCCAGATAAAAACTGCAACAGGCACTTGTTTGTGGTAGCTTTCAGAAATGCCGGGTACTGAAACAAATGAAGGACGGCAGTCTCGAGAGTACGACATGGTGGTCACGATCTTCAGTCTTGAGGGACCGACTAGGTTGAATAAATACCAAAAAAAACAGTTTTCGGTAAAACATCCATAAAAAGGATTGTGGCATAATTTTAAAGAAATATTGAATTCAATAAATGTAAATTGTGTGTAAAAAAAAAGAAATCTATATGTACCACGCTGTATTTTAATTTGAATCGGCTGTATATAAGTTGGTAGGGTATAATTACATATCCATAAAAAAAGTATGATGTATGTATGAATGTAATATTACTGATGTAAATCATTATAAGAAGTAAACTTTTTTAAATTTGCAGGTTTTTGCGGTGGACAACACGAAGTTTTTGACTGCGGATCTCCGTGTGACGTCAAATGCAGTACTCTGGGACAACCTTGTAAAAAGTTCTCACTTGAGTGCGTAAATAAATGCTACTGCCAAAAAGGATACGCGCGAGACCATAGAAATGTTTGCATCCCTATCAGAAAGTGCCCCAAGTCCTGTCCGAGTTTACTTTTCTTCTATAATTATATTTTAAGTTAAACACTAATGTTATAATAATTATGTGTAATTAATAATAATGTGTTAATAATTTTAAGTTGAACACTAACATATCTAAATATGTGAGGCTGATACAATTAATAAAATTACCGAATCAAAGTTATTTTATTCGATCTTTATTAAAGAAAGCTATGAATGATTATATCTGAATTATTGTTCGTAAATTTTCACGGCCTTTCAGATACTTGTGATGTTTATCTGGGTTGTTGTGCCGTGCATTTATTATTCTTTTTGCAAACGTTTCGCACAGCGTTAGTGCTTGGTCATAGTGGCGTAGAATTTGCAGGGCGGCGCGGGCGCGGTGAACTCAAACATTTGGTAAACGAATGTAGTGCAAACCCTTCGCGAGTATGGTCAAGCCCTTACGGTGTCCGAAGAAAAAGAAAACACCCCAAAAACCTAGAAAAACATCACAAGTGTTTATATATCAATATAAAAATGTATGTAGATTTAATATACGAAAATGTTTTTATTCTTTTAATATTTTATTTTCAGAACGTGTGCTTTATTATGTTGATTTATTAATTTATTGAATTTTTTGTTTGTTAATATTTTTAGAGATTTTGCGATATTAATAAAGAATAATGTTAATAAATTTATTTGTTTAAAATGTTTATACCAATATTGAAGTCCGAGAACGGACGCAGCAGCATCTTAAAACCAGTGTCTTGAACAAGGTGGCGGACCTGGCTTGGACGCGTGCTACGGATGCCTCAAGAGAGGCTTTACCTAAGTTGCCTCTTCACACCTGCGGGCTTCCACCGTCCTGGATGGTCACCGATGACGATCTTTCGGTTTTATTCGGTGGAACATAGAGACGCGGGATTGATGTGGGAGGAGGCAGAGTGCTGGCTGGCTGTGGGTATCCTGAAGGCGTCTTGTGATGTCCGCACGCTCCATTTAGGTTCAAATGTGCATCAGAAAGGCGGTGGGTTAAATATTATTAAAAACAAAAATACTACAATTTTTACACAATTTTACCGCAATTTTGGGATATACAAAAATCAAACGATTGAATTTATTCATTTTTAGGGGGAAATCTGACGCATGTTAAAATGTCAAAGTTAAAGGAAAAAAATGTGACACTATAAAAAAAAGGAATTTCGGTGGTTTTACATTTATATTTTTAATTGATAGACTTTCAAACTAAGTGAATTAAAAAAAAGTATTTTCATGTATTGTATTATCAGCGCTATGATTTTTTTTGAAAATATTCCGCGTGTGACGTCTCCAGTTCTCTACGGTGAGTTGTCTTGATTAGTGGGTTGGCTTCCACCGGTTACCGAACCGGAAACGTATCACAACACTCTGTAATTGGTTGATTTCGGAAAGCTAGTGACGTCGTTCAAATTAGTTCATTTTTATTAATGTTTTCGTACATTTCCGGGAACATAAAAAATGTTTTACTAAAACTATAACGATAGAGTGTTGTGATAGATTTACGGTTTATAGGAAGCCAATTCACCAATCGGCAGAACTCATCGAAGAGATCTTGTGACGTCACAGGCGGAGTAATTTCATAATCACACAACTTTAAAAAATCATAGCGCTGATAATACGATAGGTGCATAATTTTTTTTGTCGAAAATGATTGAAAATAAAAATATATGATTTGAATAAAAAAATCAATTACTTTGAAATGTCACAGGTTCAGGTGATTACGTGTTTACAAAAACTGATCAAATATAGCGTTGTGAAAGATTTCCGTTTTCCGGGTGGCCATGTTTTTCGACGTTTAGCGTGTTTTGAAAGGTACGGGGTTCTGCTTTTAAATTTTTGGAAAACTCACCGACTTGAACTCGTGACGTCACGGGCGGTAAAATTTTAAAATTACATAACTTAAAAAAATCATAGCGATGATAAAACGACTTACGTTATTTTAATTTTGAATTTTGACTTAGTTTGACTGTCAGACACATATAAAAAAAACACTGAATTTCCTCATTAAGTCCAGCAATTTATAAACAGCGTACAGTCCCATCTCAATACAGGACTTTTGGACTTGTCTCAAATAATGTAAATAAATAAATAAATTCTTAGATCAATTAATTTATTATGTCAAGATAGAGTGGTGTGGTGTTTTATCTTTCAAGTCTACATCTGCGTGTAACTGTGTAATGGTTTGTTTTTGTTTATTTTGCATCTCGTCCCAACATCTTGTCCCGCGTTTAGTAGCCTTAAGATATTTCGCTTAGACTGTAAAGAGGGGGTTCGTGCACCGCTGGCTATCGCGGGGTGTATCTTAATTTGCCTATGGCATGCCGAGGGGTAGTTAGCGCTCGCGAGCCCCGGTCCACAAGCGAAAACTTGGTTTCCGATACTCCCTGCTATGGCGCTAACTGAGCCGAATAAAAGTGAATTAACGTTTATTTTAATTTCAAAGCTTGCTTTATGTGATGGGAATACTGCCACGTTGAAATATTAGATGATTTCTGTGTAAGATTTTAAAGCCGATAGATATGACGAGATAGGTACGACTTATTGGGTGTCGTTAATTTTTTATGAAATCTTTGCCATTGAAAACGACGTTAAATTTATGGGTAAGTATTATTTATTAACAACATTTGAGTAGACAAAAACTTAATTTAACCCATCACAGAGTTTATCGTGATTGATAGATATTTCAGCAAAAATGGAAAACAGTTTTGAGTAGGTAATAGGGAAAACTAGACACATAAACAGCTTATGACCTGTAAACTACCAAATAATAAAAAATAAGCCATGTAAATGCTCAGACTTCTAAAATGTCTAAAAATTGACAATGTTTTTAATATGCCCAAAGGTTTGTAGGCAGGGTGGATTTTCTCCTTAGGGAGTAATTTGAACTAAATTTGTTGCAACTGAGAAAGAAAATATTTTTGAGAAGGAAATGTAGATGTTTAAACATAGGCAAAATGGTGAATTTTACACACTGTAAAGTGGCCATTTAAACCAGTCAATGAAAGGTCATAAGCCTTGTAAATGCCTAGACTTCCATATTCCCTTCACAAAAATATTTTTATTCAGTGTTTAGGTCTAAATAACTCCCCAGGGAGGAAATCCAGCCTGTCTAAAAACATTTGGACATACTTAAAACATTGTTGATTAACCTAACTGGTATAAGAAGTATTAAAATTAAAATTTAATTGTTTTTAGGCGTTGCCTAGTAGGTGAAATGGTTCAGCTGAATGAATCTCACCCACATGATAAGAGTTTCAGCTCTTCAACATTATAAAAGTCACCATTTAAAGCATCCACCACATACCCGAATACGTTTTAAAGACTAAATGTCTTTCTTCGGATTCACTCATACAAGCAAGCATTTTTTTTTCATTACGAATTGATTATATTTCATCCTCTACTAACCAAATTCAGCAAGGAAAAGCGCGAACAAATATTTACGTTTACAACTTTCAATGTCAAGAGTCAACAGGTGGAAGAGTAGAGGAAATGTGGATGTTTAAACACAGGCAAACAGGCCGTAAGCCCTGTAAATGCCTAGAATACTATATTCCCTTAAATAAATAAGTAAATAACAGCATTTATCGATACTATTCCTGGCCGATTACCTTTCGTTCCTATCCTTCCTTTGACCCATCCTTATGGTACCTACCTAACCTCAAGATATAAGATATTCAAAATTAGAAGATTCGGATTTAGAACAAAAACCAAACAATATTTTTGACTTCACATAAAATCGGATAAAGAAGTGGTTGGAATCGTCGCGCGTCGAGGAAAACATTGTTATATTAAAGTTCATTTGTGATCCAGTGCCAGAAATTGAAGAACATTCAGATTATATTAAAGGTAGGTATCCACTCCATGTACCTATTCCTTTCTCAAATATTTCCCAATCACAAAACTGAATGAAATTCGATTTTCATTTACAGTCCGCCTTTTCGTTAACACCCTTCTCAAAAATGTTTTTCCCTCTCTACAGAAAATTCATCCCTAAAAATTCTTTGAACTCGTTTGAGATGTGCGTCAATGATAATTCCTTCGTTTCTGTTGAGATATCGGTCTAGTTTTTTTATGTTACACAAAATAATATATAAGATTGTTAGTACCTAGTAGGTGCCAACTTTTTTTCCCTTTATTAGGGCTCTTCAACCAAAACATGATAACAATCGTTAAAAACAAGTTACATGAATTTACAAATTATAATAAACATAATAGCTAGACAAACAGAAATAAATAATTATGTTGATAAAATTCAAAACGTAGAAAGCGTTCGGATTTTAAATCAAAAATAATTATGATATGGGGAATAACGTAAACTGACACTAGAAGTGAGCTATCAATTAATAAAATTCCACGATAAAATTGATGTTAATGTAAAGGTTATTGATTGGATTCAAAAGGTTATAGAGCCGTTAAAAGCGTTTCATCATCCATCACGGATAATCGGAAAAATAGGGTTATAATGTGCCAGTATAACACCACGCTAACAGTCCCTCGAACCCAGAATAGTCATCATTAGTAGCAATTACACGTCTCGTGTTAAGGTAACGTTTCTATTTGGATTATTTACATAGCGTTTTATTATTTCCGAGTTGGGAATAATTGTCACCAGGGAAGTTTTATCCGAGTTGATTGTATCTATGTAACAGGGTGCGAACGCCTATGTTAATTGTATCAATGCTTAAGTTGATGTTGGAAAAGATTTATATTCATTTAAGAGATAGATAACGGAGATTGATAATCTTAAATGTGCAGCGAACACGTTTTGTGATATATTTGAATAGTCGAGGACAACTTTTGGCCGCTCTAAAACGTATTAAAATAATTCCTTTCTCATAATTTTGATTTGATATCGAGACAAGTATGCAGCAAACAACCGCATTTTTCCCTCATTTATTATGATTCTCAGCTGCTCTTTTCCACGGGATATATTTATGATGTAGTTCGTATCTTCTTTTAATTTGATCAAGGTAGGTACTCTCGGCTGGGTCGTCCTCTACGATTCGTGTCCTGTGTTTCAGCAAAAATATCTCTGGAAATTTTCGTGCTACAAAATATCGCGCCTTTTTGATATTATGGTGCTTAGCCTATGCAGAAAAACATAATTTTAATCTTGAGGTTGAACACTTGTACTATTAATCTATGGGTTGAACGAGCCGTGGATTTTTATCTATGGTTGTTCCAAAATCGCGATAATAGTGATATTATGATTTTCACGATTAGTTAACACTTTTCGGGCGATAGTAAAATTAGTTTTCCCCATAATTTGTTACATATAGTATCATAATAAAGATTAAGGTATTAGTAACAGATGGCATCTCTTACAAGTTCTCGGTTTAAAGGGATATAAAAAAACTGTTAATCTTTATACCTTAAAATTTTCTAAAAATTGTTTAATTTCTGATGAGATATTTGTCTATCAAGATAAAATAAAAATAAAACATGGATTGGACATATTTGAAATGTATTCAATCTAAATCGTAAAACAATAAATCAATTTGGTAATTTTAAACGTGTCCTCGGCACGGGACTTACAAAAAACGAGATGCAAGAATTTCATCCTAAATATTAAAAAAAAAAAAACCCATATTATAAAACACAAAAACTTATTCAATTTTCAGCAAAATAAAAAAATAGAATAAGAATCAAAATAACAATTATTTTAATTTCCTTTTTATTAATACTTTGTATTGTGTTTTTTTTACTTGATCTAGATTAGTTTGATTTTTTTCTTATAAACGAATTATTGGCTATTCCTTTTCTATTCATCTACTCAATTCCATAATTTGTAACAATAATATTGTGACATACTGGATACCTGCAACAGTAGATCGTTACGTGATTTGTTTAGTTGCAAATAGTTTTGAAACTATTGTAGGCATCTTTGTTCGCTGTTTGTTTCCAGTTCAACACTACTCAAAAATATTTTGGAAGAAACGGCAGAGGCTACACACTACAAAAGACGATCCCGCGTACAGTACCTCGATGAAAAATTTAAAAAAATATATTATGAACCATATATCACCCGGTCAGTAGAAAAAAGTTTTTAAAGACGTTATGAATGGAGGAGATACGAGTGTTTGTTGCACACCAATACCTGGGTTTGAAACCAGTAGTAAATAAGCGTCTTAACAACATATTTAAATCGTTGTAAAGTGTAATACTGATCTCTTGATCATTGATTCATCATCATTGTATCTCTTTCCTCGTTGGAGAATATGGCGTTTCCAAACGGATCTATGAATCTCTCTTGGCTACCTACTCTTGTGCGTTCTCAAAAATCAGGTCCGCGTTCCGTAGTTGTGATTTGTGATATAAACTACTGACGAACAGTCAAGGCAGCAGTGGACGTTTAGGACGTCGGGAATCTAATGTCTCGCAAAGTAGGCAATCGTGATTAAGGCTCTCGGGAGACATTTGAAGTATGTGGTTCAGCCATCAGTATAGCCTCTGTTTGATGACAGTTGTCACCGAAAGTGACTGCGTTTTCTTTAAAATACTTAATTACGTTTTGTTTTGTGATGTCGTGTATGTTTCATCATTTTTATATAAGGTAAGAAACTTTTATTATAAATGTGTTTCCAAATTGTATTACAACGATTAATCGAATATTTAATGATAACCTAAATTTACTTAATACATGTATTCCAACAGACGTAGAGAAGTAATCACTGAAGTCAAGGAATCAACAAGGTTTTTGACCTGTCATTGGTTGGTTTCAGTTGTTGTTTTTTTTTATCATCTGTGTCTCTGTTGAAACACCTTTAACGGTACCTTTGCGTTAACAATTTACATTTAGGTAAGAATATGATTCTTAGGCTTTAGAAGCCAGTCCAAGGACTATAAAATATTGGAGCCTAAGTTAAAACACGCTTTTCAATGAAAACACATTCAATGATAAATGTCGGAATTAGAACCCTGGACCCCAGGCAAAATAGGTTAACGCGCTAACCCATTTTAGATACTACTATAAAATAATATTAACCGGAATAAATCGTGTAATTTATAATATTTGTATAAATTTCTTTCATTATTTGACATCAAAACGACTGACATTTAATTTTAAAAGTTGTACGTTGTTTTTTCTATTAATATTATTTTGTATCATTATTTGTAATGGCATAATTATGTTTATTTTATCTTTTTAAAGATGCTTGTGTGAAATTTTTGAAACATGATAGGATGAAGGTGTTATGTCGCAATTTTTCTAAAATGTACTTTTTTTCACATAAAT
The DNA here is from genome assembly GCF_059751315.1 of Micrasema longulum. Lineage (NCBI taxonomy): Eukaryota > Metazoa > Arthropoda > Insecta > Trichoptera > Brachycentridae > Micrasema > Micrasema longulum. The sequence continues at coordinate 243,877 of NW_028279284.1, forward strand.
AAAGATTTTTCGTACATCCCTTTTATATAATACTAACTACACCATAAGAAAGTAGCAGAAACCAATTTGGAAACCGAAAGGTGTTATATTATTAATAATTTATTGCACTGATGTTCAAAACTTTAACCCCAGATATTTCTGCTTTTTTTTTGTCATATAACACCCATATCCACATCATCATCCCCTTTCAGCACATAACGATGATATGCCACTTCACTGGTATACAAATCGCAGCGTAGTTTGATCGTTTTTGTTGCGTGAAGGTTAGATGATCAGTCTTACGTTTCAGGCGCCAGTCCAAGGACTATGAAATTTCCTAGTGTAAAAACACAGTTACCGATACCCGAGTGATTCGCTCTTCAAAGAATTTCAAGTGCTGGATATTCGTCAACAGTATATATTGAGGTCAGTAGCGGTCACACATCTCAACAGGGAAAAATACGCAAGGGTTTATCATGTTCATAATACTAGACACTCCAATAAGGATCTGATTCTACAGAGAAGAGTTAATATTTTTTTGGCTCAAAGGCAGCAATATTATATAGGCCCGAGGGTATATAACCTTATCCCAGATTCGTGGAAATGTGGTGGGATTGCCAGGCTGAGGAAGGTGTTGACTGCATTTTTAATCCATATTGGTCGGAGGGTGTCAGAGAAATTGTTGTCTGATGTAGAAGGAGGTAAGCTGGTTTCTCGTTTTACTAGCAATGACTTGGGATATAAAGATTTTGGTATTGTTTATGTTTTCTCTGGATATTCATTATTTACTTTTAAGACTGAAAAAGCACACATTATGATAAAACTGTAATTACTTTTTAATATTATTATAACATACATAATTTACTGCCTTAGAACGGGGAAGCTATCCCTAGTTAAGCAGTTTAGATGAACCAACAGCAAAAATAAAAAATACATATGTTTACTTTTACTAATTAATTAATTTGTTGTATAAATAATTACTTGTAAATTGCTGTAATAAATATGTAAAAAATAAATAAATAAAAAAAATAGATAAATAAAATAAATAAGTAATTAGTGTCAACCATGTCGGGAGCCAAACCCGAGACCTCTTGCATGGTAGGCAAATACGCTGACCATTACACCATGAGGTCGATAATCATTATCCACTCATGTTTTAAATTTTATTTTTAAATGTTTAGGCTCAAAATAGGAAATGCTTACCTAAATGTGTAGAAAAAATCAACATATTTCCCTATTTTGTAGGTTTAAAATATCAAAGAAGGTTTACAAATACATTCCTAACATTATATTCAAAACATAAAATGTTCTAAGAAGGAATTCAAACATTTACGGGGAGGTTTAATTTATGGAAAATATATGAAAATAGTAATTCATGAAAAGTAAGAAGTATAATAATACACACGGAGTTCTCTGGACGATGCTTGATGAATGGACACTAATCACGCGATCCATTCATTACTATGGCCCGTCACAGGATTCTCGTACATGTACATGCTACATGACATACTGGGCTGAGGCTCTCGCTGCTGGAACACACATTCACTGGCGCTGGCTCAATATATTCCACCATCCCATATTCGCTTCCACGAAATACTCGGGAATTCGAATTACTCTCACATATCTCTCAAATCACAATTCCTTCTCCGTAAAAAATAATTGGAATCAATAGGGAAATATCTTTTTTTTTTTACATTGTTGAAATAATGAAGGTCAATGGAATACTGTCAAAAATTTATTGGTAGCATGAAAAATATGTTTAAATTTGTAATTTTGAATTCCCGCTAAAACGGTCATTCCATTGGCCACGTTCCTTATACGTCGCGTTTCATGTTTATTTGTTCCTGACCATTCAAATTTGTTTAGAACATAGTCACGAATCTTGACGTCATAACTATTAAGGCCAAACATGTCGCGTTTTTTATTAAATTTCTTTTTTACATTTATGTATGAAAACATTTCTCTTCGATATCCATATTTGTTTCGAAAATACAATCATCCATTCCATACATTTCTATATTTTATGTGATATTTCCCCATTACCTTTAGAAATAAAAAATAGAAAAATATAAACATATTAATAAAGGACTTACGGATAAAAGGTCCGCGGTCCGAATCCCTAGCTCTGTTATCTAGCTCATATATATCATAATTGTAATATATCATAATTGGAGACAAGGAACTAGAATCCCAACCGTCCATGCGCTCTGTAGCTGCAAGACGTGTTAGAATATTTATTTATTGTACAGCGTCTTTGAGGTGATTTTCACAAAAATGGCGCTTTATAAATTATCCAAACATTATTATTATTTTTATTATTATTGCATTATATCAATCAAACCCTCATAAATTAATTTGGTAATTCTCTAATCGTCAGACTACACCGGCTCGGAAACGTATAGAAAAAGTGGTAAGTTTCGTTTTCTATTGTCAGTTTTTAGATTGAAAATTCTAACGGCGATAAAATAAAAAAAACTCACATTATTCGAATGCTGTAAAAATCATCGACTTTTCGTATTTTACTTATCTGCACTTAAATAATACATATTGCTACTTAATTTAAACTGGGAGTGCGGCTAGGAATAGCAGGCACCACATTCAACAGTATGAAGGCTGTCTGGATATTTACTCAGTGAAAACTCGGTTTGCAGTGGTTTGACTTTGTGAGGAATGAAGTAATAAGCGAACAGACGCAGCAAACTCCAGTGACAACTGTCGCCTGTCCGGTATTAACCACGCTTGCCCACTTTACAAGGCATCAATTCTCGACGTCCTGGACGTCCACTACTGACGGTTCGTCGGCAGTTTATGTCAGAGCTTCGGGACGAGAACCAGCCTTGAGAGGACGCACAGGAGCTGGCGGCCGATAGAGAAGCATGGAGGCTCTCTGTGGACACCATATGCTTCAACTAGGGAGCGGACATGGAATGATGATGATACTTTTATTTTTTTTGCCTAAAACTATTATAATTTTTTTAAATATTTAATTATGTACCTTCCTACTTTTATGAAATTTATTTATTCATTTATTCTTTTGCACCACAACAGGCCAGGGGGCCCAATAAAAGTGGTGAATTACATCACATAACACCAAGGCTTGAGAAAATCACATTGAATTTTTGTGTTCTCACCGGGAATCGAGCCCGGAACCTTCCATGTGTGAGTCAAGCGTCTTGACCACTACACCGCGGAGGCCGCCTATATGGTATAGTAATATTGTATTATAGCATAATGTAATTCGAACCTTAAAAAAAAAATGAACATACTTATTTGGCCTCGTGGTGTAATGGTCAGCACGTTTGCCTACCACGCAAGAGGTTTCGGGTTCGATTTCCGATATTATTGATGTGAAATATTTATTTTAAATGGTGTTTCCACAATATAATATTTGATAGTCCCTAGACTGGTACCTGAAGCGTAAGACTGATCATCTTTTCTTCATCTAACAAAAAATTATTACGATGCGCCCTATGCACCATTAGATGCGGAAAGGAAATGATGATTTCATTGTAATTAGACCTACATTTTAAGTTTTGTAATTAAACGCTTGAATCGTAGTTTTGTACCTCTCATGTAAAAACCCTTAGGGCGTATATAATAAATAAAATAAAATATATGATGTATGTGGAATCAGTATGTACAATTCTAGTACGATGTTTGTCTTTAAAATTTTGCAAATCAAATAGTTTAAAAATCCCACTATCGCTAAACTTATACAAGAAAATGAAACATTGAAATTTAAATGCATAAATATTTCAAGAAATATTCATATCTAATGTTCACGTGGTCGGGTGCATTGTTTACCGGCCATTCGCGTCCATTCCATGCATATCGCGGAACTGCAGTCCGGAGCCGTGAACTTGCAAGCTGCATTCTGCGCTATGTAATACTAGACAGTATAGGTGTAATCCTTACCCGTCCTTTTCGTCCAGCCGTCTCGCAGTGCGCGTCGAGACGCCTTCGCTGCTGAACGTCCCTACGGCCGCTCTAAGCTCCACTCGGATCACGACGTAGCTTAAAACTTTCCTGCGCTACGAAAATTTCACAGTGATAAAACGCGTTTACAAACTTACGCGAATAACTGTAAATTAACTTTTTTGTTATCATTATAAATAAACTAGTTTTAAATTTGATTAAAATATTAATAAAGTTACGGTTCGCTTTTCGATTAATTTAGTGCTTGAAATAAATGTGTTGTTTTCTTTTTAATTGACAAATCTGATGTTAACATTATAATTAGTTAATACTCCTAGTGTATGAATTAAGGAAGTTTTAAAAGTGATTAAAATAAGTTTATTGCTTCTATTGGTATATACTCGTATGTGGATTTCTAAATAATCATTATCAATTATTCCGTTGAGGAAAAAAAAGCACGTGTAGTTTCAAAAGTGGTTATGTTTGTGTAAATGATGGATAATTTGGACACACAAAAGTACATGCAAAAGGTTTGTAAAGTTTTTAAAAATAAAATATTATACTCTACGAAAAAATAGTTAATTAGTCCTTTTCACTAGAAAAACCTAAATTACTAAAAGTAAAAAGAACAACAATTAGTATTAATATTATTTAAAATATATATTCTTGAAAGAAGAATAGTTCTATCATTTTTGTATTCTAAAAAATAATAATTAGTAAACAATAAGTACTGTAATTATCATCATCATCTAACCTTAATCCGCACCTGAAGGCGCATAGGAAATATTGGAAAACTACATGCAGTGTATCTCGATCATGTGTTACAGGAAAGAAAGGTGATCAGTCTTACGCTTCAGGTGCCAATCCAGGGACAGTGAAATATTGCAGTGTAAAACCACCTTTTAAACTAATATTTCATGTTGACCCTCCCAGGAAATGTACCCTGAACCTTCAGCGTGGTAGGCGAACACGCCAACTGCTACCCCACTAGGCGGAGTTTTCTCCTTTAGTTTTTTTGGGATTCAATTCATTTCAATTTAATTAGTTTATTTTATATAACATATACATTACAAACATATATTCAATACGTAAATATTATAAAAAAGAAAAAAATACATGAAAACGACTCATGTCAAAGTAGTAGGAGAATCCTGCTCCGGAAAACCGTTTCGGATACATGGATCAGATCAATATCTATAGCGATGTGTTCAACATAGCGGAAGCCCTTCCAACAGGCATAACCATAGGATTTTTACCTGAGATTAGCCATCGAGTCATAAACGGTCGTCCAGGATTTTGGTTCTGTTTCACACACAGAACTGGATTTTTCATCCGTCCGAGACGATAAATACAGGAAAAAAAATTATCTTCAAAATAACATCACCTTAAATGTTGAATGTAATGAAATGTCAATTAAAACATGTATGTGCTTTTATTTCAAGGGATATAAAATTAAAATTTATAGTGAAATAATTTTACCGTAAAAACTTCCCCTCAAACCAAAATTGGTATAGGTAAAATTACAATTTACATTTTGTAAACCACATAAAATATATTTTCAAATACGTTTTGATATAAACATGCAGTGTTTAATGTTATATTTTATTTTAACGTTACATTGTCTGCTGATTTTTTTTTCAGTGTGAATTGTAATTGAGTATTGCAATAAAAAAAATATAGCTAACACTAACCTGCAATTATTATTATTTTTGCTAGGGCCAAGACGCCCAAAAACACGGGTAAATTACAGCTCATAACACCCAAGCTTCTCTCATTTAATAATTTGTTCTCCCGGGGATCGAACCCGGAACCTACCGTGCGTGAGACAAGCGTCTTAGCCATTACCTCACTTAGCTTAGCTTATTAGCAACGAAAAGCATGTTAGTAGTTGTGGTAGGTTTCATCAACTAATGATAATAGAGTTGTAAAAAAATTCCGGTTTATTTTTTTTTATTTTTTTTTTTTATATTTTATTTTTGCACCACAACAGGCCGGAGGCCCAATTACAGCGGTGAATTACATCACAGAACACCCAGGCTTGAGAAAAATCACATTTAATTTTTGTGTTCTCACCGGGAATCGAACCCGGAACCTTCCGTCTGTGAGTCAAGCGTCTTGACCACTACACCACGGAGGCCGCCATTTATGGTAACTCAACGGACCCGCAGAGACCTCCTTCGTAGAGTAATGTTAGAAATTCTAAATTTGAAAAAGATCGTAATAAGATACATAAAAAAGGAAAAAAATGGCTTGGTTTAATAGTCTATTAACAAATAAATAAAAAAAACTCTGAACTTCCTCATTTTCTTAATATCACCCGACCATCGTGTGAGGGGTCTTAAACGGCTTCTTTTGTCTTCGCGAATTCTCATTCGACTACCCTTTTAATTTTAATATTCAGTTTAATTAATGAATTATTTTTTTATTTAAAAAAAAAGTACATAATATTTCAAATAAAAACAAACTTATACATGTATATACATTAACGTTTCCCATTACATAGAAGAAAAAACAACCCCTTTGTTCACAATGGGGAGTGACGTCTTACAATTATGTATTTATTTTATTTTTAATTTGTGAATATTTTCAGTGTAACATATAAATGACAAAAAAATATTTATTGCGTTTTCAATCAGATGTACACAGAAAAGAATCATGAATATAATCTTTTACTACTTTCACTCTTTTTAAATATGTACATTTAAAAACATAAAATCTGAAATAAAAAAATAAGAAAATTATATCTGAAAATTACACGCGGGTAAAAAAAATTATAAAATTACTTACTTTTACTTACTTTTACGTCAAATCTTAAAACATTTATTATGTAATTAATTTAATTTTTTATATACTTTTTTTATTCCGATAAATTTTCTCACAATACTTCATTCGGGGCCATTGACCGTGAACTTAGGTATAAAATGGCTGTGCTTCCGGGATGGTTTTTCCTAATATCCGCTTCTATTGCGAATGCTTAAAGTGGGGTTCAATAGTTTATTAGACACATGGAAATAAATAGTCTGAAACATTCAAATTTGTCACCGAAAATTCTTAGCGGAAGTTCATTGTAATTTATATAGAAATAAAAGACGAGTGATAAACCTTAAATTTATTTAGGAAAAAAAAGTAAGGACCGTAAAATATTTTTTCATCCATAACCAGGGTTACATTTGACGAGAATGCATATAACAAAAAAATAGGAAGATGATTTTTAGTGTATAAATTTTATTTTTTTCAATGTTTACAAACTTCATTCGTTTTTTATGAATCCTAATCAGATTATTTCCTCTTATTTCGACCCATTTATTTAATTTTGACAGATAAATAATATCAAATAACAGTCGATAATTTTTTAAAAATCGTATTCCTAAATACAGTGCTTCCCTGTTGGTAAAAAGAGCAGAGTTTGACATTTGCAAAAAGAATTATATATTTAAAATTGAATAATTTACAGTTTTGGAATTTAACCGTAAACATGTACCTAGGTACCAACTTAAATTGAAGATTTGAAAACGAATTATTTGAGGTTTTAGAATTCAATTATTAACAAGTACCTACTTACCAATGAAAAATTGCGGCATCTTTTTTACGTTGAATGGTTTTTACTAAAGATTTTTTAATAAAGTTTTTTATGTACACTTAATAATGTTTAATCTTAAGAGGAAACGCGGGCCGACATTTCTTCAAAAAACGTATTTTAGTACTTTATCTCTAGATTATGGCACTAGAGCAGTGTTTTTTTTTACAAACTTTAGACATTTACCATTGGCGTGTCCCCTTTCTTTCGTTTTTTAAAAATAGATTATTATGGGAACTAGAACCATCCAAACCAGTAGAAAAACACAGTTTTATTCGCTATCTTCGAGGGCACGGTATACAAATATAACTATTGTTGAAAAACGCAACACGTTTCGATACAGAAAATATTATTTTCATACTCTGTCTAAAAAAAAAATAAAAAAATCGGTTCAGGTTTGAGGTGCGGAAAACGGGTCAACGAAACGTCGATTTTGTCTATTCTAACAAAAGGTCTGACATGCAATTGTCTTTTTCGCACAGTAATCAATGAAAACAATGTTTGAATACCTATTCATCAAATTTTCTGTCCTCATAATTTATGCAAACTGAAACACAAAAAAAACATTCATGAACGTACGTATCTAATTTGGACTAAATACAATAACCTATTCGTTTAATCTTTATACGAGTATGTACTCAAATCTAGCATTGCCGGGTTCATTATATATAAAAATGACATCTAGTGATTAAAAAAAATTCACCTAAAAAGTTAAATAATCATTAAACAACATAAATAAATACTCGCTATAATAGTCTTACGTATATAGTAGTCATGTTATAGTAGTCATATTATTTGATTTTATCGATTTTTAGATCAAAACTACCAAAAAACATTTTTTTTAAATTATACAAAATGCAACCCAACATTTGATGTGAACGATATGCCGATTGATGGTTAAGACTATAGATAACCGCAAACAATTGCAGTGTTGTTAATTTGGAAACATATTTCGAATAATTTTCAATGCTCTTTGATAGAATGCCCTTTTTTTATTCTTTACCCTATGGCTGCCTTCAATTATTTTTTTTATGTCATTCTCGGTCTTCCTTGTTTTCTGTATTCATCTGTGTACATTATTCGCATTGTAGTTTTTTTTAGCCGTTCTTTGAATGTTAATTTGCTCTGTTTGTTATAATAAAAAAAAAACTTTGCTTGTAAAAAAAGTAACGGGGAGTAAATTCGCTTTTCTTAATTTTGTTTTGTATTTTTGTTTCGTGAAAACTGGAATATTTGAAGCAAACTTATAACAAGAGTAACTCTAAATAATTTTGAAAAATTGAAAATTCATACATACAAAACTAACATTATTAAAATTGATTATCATCTTTATCGTTCCCTTTCAGCACTCAATGGTGTATATGGCACTGCATTGTTACACCAACCGCAGCGTATTTTGATATTCTTTGTAACATAAACGTAAGATCACCTGTCTTACGCTTTAGAAGCCAGTCCTGAGACTTTGAAAAATTTCGGTGTAAAAATACATTTTATTAAATATTTCATGTCAACCGTGACGTGAATCAAATCTTAGACCTCTTGCATGGTAAGAAAACGCCTTGACTATAAGACCACTAGGCGGACTTACATTTTAAAAATTTCTAAGGTGATGAAATTCAGTCTTTGTCAACAAACATTTAGACAAACTGAAAATATGGTTGATACTTGTAAAATATATATTTTTTTTAAAATTCAGTCTTTGCGTTGCTTATTAGGTTAATAATTCAGTCTGATGAATTTCACCCACATAAATAAAAGTTTCATCTTTTTGGTTTCACAAAAGTTAACAGATTAAAGGATTAATGAAATATGGATGTTGAAACGTAGTCAAAATGCTGACTGTTACACAGTGGCCACTTAAACCAGCCAACGACGGGTCATAAGCCTTGTAAATGCATATACTTCCACATCACCTTCTCTTAAATGTTCTCTATTTCTGTTGTTCTATGTTGATTCTAATAACTACCTATGGGGTGAAATCCAACTTTAAAATATTAATATATTGCAACAGAGATGAATAACATTTTATACGAGGAATATACAAATACAGAGCTTAAGGCCTGTCATTGGCTGGTTAAGTGGTCACTTTACACACTGCGTAACATTCACCATTCTGCCCATGTTTTAATGATAATGTTCTTAAATGTTTTAAAATATAAATTTTAATAGCTCCCAAAATTAGGTTACAGTAAAAGCTCAGCAATTGTAAATTTTAACAATGAACCATCAGATATTCACTTCCCAGTTCGAAAAGGCGTTAGACAGGGTTGCATTTTGTCTCCAGTCTTGTTTAATAAATATGGTGAATATATCATTCGAAAGGCACTTAACGGCTGGACAAGTAAGTTCACAATTGGAGGAAGGAAGTTATCAAATCTGAGATATGCCGATGACACCACACTTATTGCATCATCAGAGATTGAAATAAAAGAACCAATTGACCGAATAGACGCTGCTAGTTCAGACCTGGGATTCTCAATGATTATGAGCAAAACTAAGCTTATGGTTATTGATCGAGCTAATAAAGTAGCGCCATTATCCTTACTGCGTAACTTTCATCAGCGATGTTGGTGGGTGTAAAGGTGCAATACGGCGACGTATAGGTATTGCTAAAAGTGCTGTGAGTCGGCTGGTGAAGATTTGGAAGAATCGCAGTATAACCATTAACACCAAAAAGAGACTGGTGAAGGCCTTGGTTTTCTCAGTATTCATGTACGGTGTAGAGTGTTGGACACTGAGGAAATCTGAAAAGAAAAAAATCGAAGCTTTCGAAATGTGGTGTTGGTGGCAAATGCTGCGAATTCCATGGACGGCCAGACGTACGAATACATCTATACTCCAGGAACTGAACATAGGAGAGAGACCAACATCCATGTGCGAGAAAAGAATCCAGCAGTTCTTTGGGCATATTTCCAGGAAGAACTCTAGTACTTTGGAGAAAACTATTCTCCTGGGAAGTGTCGAAAGGACAAACTCGCGCGGACGTCAACCGACAAGATGGAGGGGCACAGTCACTGAATTATCAGAATCATCACTGACGAATGCCTATAAAAGAGCACAAGACCGTTCCAGATGGAGGGAGACTGTTTACAGACGAGCCATGCCCGGAGTCAGGCGTAATCACCATCCTCAGATATGAGGCACAGATTGAAGAGAGATTAATAGCTCCCAACGGGGTTAAATCCAGTTCTTAAATATAAAAATTTGGAGAGACTCAAAATATTGTTTGTAAAATATTGTCGAAATAACTTTGATATTTGATTTTGATTCACCGAAGATCATTAAAGTGGTTAGATTTTATGTGATGATTTTATTTAAGTATAAAAACGGAATCCTAGCATCTTAGAAAAAAAAAATCTTTTACATACAGCATAAAACTTAACTTAAAAATATTTTTAGTAAAGTACTGATCTCATTTTCGCGCATCCGTTGACAAATTGCTTTTTAAGTATTTTTCGGGACTAAAAAATAAACTGTAAATGTATATTTTTTTGAATAAAGACTAATATGAAAACAAATAAAATAAAAAAAACTTAATTTTTCAAATTAATTCGTTTAGTATATATTATTAAATGTAAATCGTTTTATACACTTTTTTAACTTTTCAGTTGAAAAACAACAATCAATTCAAAAACCTAACCTTAGTTTGCCACCATTAGCTTGATGTACACTTTGACTTTTGCTTATGGAAAAAATGACTCAATTATACGGTCCCTCTATATTCTAGGCTTGGTGAAGCACGCCCTTCACCCGTTGTTCGAAGCCTGTCAGAGGAAATCCATTTTGACGGACAATTTTCCACCTTCACTTTAGTGGAGTCGTTTATTTTCAACGTGGACGTAGTGTCCTTTATTGCACAGGTATTTCAGAAATTGTGTGGACATGAAATTAAATTGGACCTTTGAAACTTTAATTAAGTTATCGTTACTACTACGTTGTTAAAGGTTTTTAAAGCTGCTAGTCTGTAGCACTAACTACGCACAGCACTCTTCCCTCTATCATTCTCGTTCAAATAATGATGATTTTTTTCTTACACTCATATGAACACAATACAACAGAGATGCAGAATATAGAAGTATAGGCATCCACAGGGCTTTTAACCTGTCGTTGGCTGGTTTAAGTGGCCACTTTATAGACTTTTGGCACTGGGATTTTTAATTTAATTTATTTTTTGAAAATATTGGTTCGTAATCAGTTTGATGAAAATTTTCCAGCTGCCAAAAAATACTTGCTTAGTCAAACAATCAACTAATTGAAACCTTGACTAATAAAATGCCACAATCTGGTAGAAACAAAGTAACAACTGAGCGTTTATTATTTTATTTTAACACTTTATATACATATGCAGTTTATATACATAAAAGGGCGGGCATATTGCCTTAAGGCGATTTCTTCTTACCTACCCAAACCGTTCAGTTTGAGAAAATTACATGGACATACTGAATCTTTCAATTTAAGACAAAAACAACAAAGATTAAGAAAATAAAAATACATGAAAAAATTATCACTATACTATGAAGAAAAAGAAGAAGAAGAGGGGATGTGAAGGAAAAAAGAAGGATAAAGGAACCACCTAAATATTTAGATAGTGACATTTCAATCTTGACATAAATGTAAATAACGAAGGAGCGTCTCTTACATGAGTAAGTAAATTATTCCACAATCGAGCTGCTACTACTGTGAAAGAGGAGGCAAGAAAATTAGAGCGATGCACGGGTATTAAAAGGGTTCTCTCGTCACTAGAACGAAGAGATAATCCGTGTTGTGATAGAAGTTGGAAAAGCTCTCTCAGATAAACAGGCGAAGTGAGATTATTAAAAATATTGTGAAGAAGTGATAGAATGTGAATGTATCTTCTATGCCTGATACTGAGCCAGTGCGGTATTCGGTTATGTGGTCGAATTTGCGAAGGTCAAAGAATTATAGTATGCGTACATTTTACAATCGTTCTAACTTATCAAGTAATTCAGAGTTAGCATCTGGATAACATACATCCGCATAGTCATGCTTAAACTATACATTCTCAAATACGTTGTACTCAAATAATACATTTTTAAATACGTTAATAATTTGTCTGTGTGAAGACAGATAAAAAATACATTTTGTGTGTGAAATATAACCAGAAACAGAACACTGAATGAGTGTTGTCGACTTAATGGCTATTCTCAGCTAAAAGTCCTGAAGAAGGAAATCGAGTTGGGATAAATTGGGCTCGTAGTGTAGTGGTTGGCATATTCGCCTGCCATCCTACAAGGTTTTAAGAGAAATATTTATTTTAAAGGTGGTTGAACACTGCAATATTTCCCTGTTCCTGAACTGGTGATCACGTTTCCTTCATGTAACAAATTATTTGAATACGCTGCATCTGGTGTTTAAGCGTAATGCCCTAAGCATCATCGCATGAAGAAAGAGGTGCGATAGTGATGTTGCATACTTGTGGTTTGATTTTTTTTCTTGTTGGTATTCGTGGAAGAATAAACATATTCTTTACCATGATGTCAAATGTCGACAAATATAAAATCACAGAAAAGATAAGGGGAACCAAGGATGTTTTGAAGGGGAACACCATTCTAAAAAGATTAACAAACGATGTCATATTGCATTTCTGAATGCGAAAAAAACCGGGAAAAGATTCAATTTAAACATGAATTTCACGAGGTTACAGATGAATTCCGTTTTATAAGAAATGGAGTGATATTAATGTAAATAAATCAGAAAAATAATAAATGATATGCAGAACCCACATTCTTCACAAATTCGAAATTTTCTATACCCCTTGAGATGATTGCGGACGCCCGCGACGCGCCGTGCATACAGGGACGATCCGAATTTTTGTAATCCTTGGTGACAATGATGGATTTCATTTACTCTGTGGATTTAAGAACCCTCTTTTAATGTTCCTTTATTTAACCAAAACATTCTTGAATCAAAGTAATTGAGGAAATAGCGAATAATGCAATGCTTTAGTTTCTGCCCTTTTCGTGTGTCTTTAAGGGATTATATTATTACTCTCGTTTCAAAAATTACAAATAATAGAGCTGAAGAGTATTTCAGAATCTACTATTATTCTTAAGTAAATGATTTTAAATATGATCTAAACTAATATATAGCTGCAGAATAGTTTACAATAAATAAATGATTATTTATAAAAGAGATTTGGATTCGACATCAAATGTTTTCTTTATTATTTATATCGTGGTAATTTTTCTTTTTATTTTTAATCCTACGTTATTAAACCATAAGATTGATGTTATGAATATTCAACATAACTACTATTGAAGGGTACATTTCGGTGCATTGTACACCACAATATGATAGTTTTAAAAGGATAGTTTAAACCATGAAAAAAATCTTAGTATTAAATTTCGATCAATATTGTTAAAATATAATAAATAGTAATTATCGAAAATGTAACGCAGGCCAAAGGGCTTAAACATTTATATGATATTCAAATATGGGATATATTATAATATACCTAAATAACATTCATGATTGATGTTTCAATAAGGAATTTATCAAAAATACTTACAATGATAGGCGCCGTGGCGCAGTTGGTTAGACGACTATCTGTGAAACTGGCGTCGCGGGTTCGATATCCGCTAGTTGCAAGAAAAAAGATCCAAGAAAGATTTTTATTTCTGAATTGGTCTGGGTGTTGCGGTGTATTTTTCATTACCTCCTTTCATATCCCCTCTATCCCACCTGCTGACAAGCAAAAAAAAAAAAGGTACTGCAAAAATAGTTACATACAAATACATTATCTAATTCGAGTTTCAAACATCGTTCATATGAATATTATGTATCTTTTTTGTATCTGTGTGAACACAGTTTTCCCTGAAGATGGCTCCTGCAATGGTAGCCGAAACGTCGGATCAAATCCAACATACACGGTATCACCCAAAAAAGATACATAATATTGATAACAGTGACCGTGAAAACCTTCGCACCTATTTAATCGTTCATATGTTTTTCCAACTAATATACACAATACAATATTTGAGTTTGTCCAAATGTTCGTAGACAAAAGACTGGATTTCACCCCCTCGGGAGGTCATTGAGATTAACAAATTACAACAGGGTTGGAGAATACCCCGAGGGGGTGAAATCCAGTCTTTTGTCTACAAACATTTGGACAAACTCAAATATTGTAATGAAACCAACTAGTCCAAGAAGAAGTTTAAAAATTTAAAAATTGTTTTTAGGCGTTGCCTAGTATGTGAAATAATTCAGTCAGACGAATCTCTTCACAACAATAAAGGTTTCAGCTCTTTGACTTCACTAAAATCAACAAATGGAAGAATTGAAGAAATATGGATATTCAAACATAGGCAAAATGGTGAATGTTACACGGTGTGTAAAGTGGCCACTTAAACCAGCCAAAGACAGGTCATAAGCCCTGTAAATGCCTTGACCTCCATATTCCCTTATTTAAGGTATTCTCCATCCCTGTTGTAATTTGTTAATATACACAAACCTAATTATGAATAAAATTATTTTACGTAAACCTCAATTAAAAGATTTATTTTTTTAAAATTGTGTACGTTTCCGTTTTTAATAATTTGAAAGTTTTACAAGATTGTTGACAGCAAAAATGATTTGTAATGAAAAAGTAGTTCTGTTTTACCGTTTCCTAGGTGTTGTATTTTGGTGCCAATATTTATTTGAAAGCAGCCTCAGAGTTGGTAGGATAATGTCACGTTGCGAACATTCCTAATAGCTTTGTGCATTCCCGCGTCTGTCTGGAAATTTTAATAGAATTATTTAAATACGGCAGGCGTATAATGTTTTCAGTTTCAGATTCTCGGCAGCTTCAAGCTTCGTATGGGGCGATTATTGATTCACCTGCGCGTCGTTTTCTCAAAGTTTTCCAATCAAACTTGTTGTTGAGAAGAAAAATACCGACAGTTTCAGAGTACTGACTGCACAAGTTCTTCGCAATGATGGGGCAATATTACTAGACTTGCAAGCGGATCCATTCCACCCTGTTATTGCTCGTCTAAAGGGATAACTTAAGGGATCATTCGCTTTTATACGATGTTTTAGTGAGTCCTGTCTCCAATATCTACATATTATTTACGATGCTCGTAATAGCGCTTAGTTTCCTATCGTATTTCTTGAACGGAACATAAAATCGTCGTAAAATACCAGTATTGTCTCGTCTTATGATAATATTAATGAATTTATCGAGGTTCTGCAATATGAAGATTTGAACAAATTCTTAAGTAGAACAAAGAGAAATGTATAAATTGTATGACATTTTTACGAGGTGGAATTTTCAGATCCGGGTTGAACGTAAACTACAAAATAAAGTTAATAATTTAATTCCCATAAATTTCTGTGCCGAAATATTGTAATTGAACATAAAATTCAAATTAAAATTAATTTTAATATTAATGCAGTTTTTATTAATATTGTACGTTCGTTTATTTTATTACGGTTACTTGCAAGAAATACAAGACTAATTTTGTATTCGTGTCCCAACTAAAGACGAATGTCGGAACTTGCAGATGAGTGACAAAGTGTAGTAATTAACTTTAATTAATATGTAGAATAATTTAAATCCTTAACGCAAGTGAATTAATGTTCATCGTAAAAACAAGAACCAAGTTGTGGTAGAGTAGGAAGTGATCCTCAGACCTCCTATTTGTAGTTAACAATACTACCTACGGGATCACGGCCACATTTAGCTAAATATTTATTTAGAATTTACTCAATAAAAAAAATCGATTTTAACACATCCGTGAAAAGAACAATAAAAATAGTTTCAAATAAAAACGAAATACTATTGGGTATAATAATAAATGTTATAAAAAGCTACAAAAAGAAAAAAACTTTTGTACATTATACATAGATACTACTATATATCCCAACACAAGAAAAAAACACTTTTCTAAAGTTATAAAACAGCAAATTAAATACACATGATTTTTTTGTCGGCCTCGCGGTGTCACGGTCAGCGCGTTTACCTACGATGCAAGAGGTCTTGGGTTCGATTCCTGACATGGTTGAATTGAAATATTTGATTAAAAAGATGTTTTCACACTGGAATATTTCGTAGTTCCTTTACTAGTACCTGAAGCGAAAGACTGATCATCGTACCTTCATGTGACAGAAAAATGATCAAGATACGCTGCATTTGGTGAATCAATTCAGTGCCCTATGCACCATTAGGTGCGGAATGATGATGAAATTAAAAAATAATTAAAAAATTTATAATTATTATAATTTTCACTGGTTAGATTATAAAAACGCAAATCGATAAATCTTTCAATAATGTTTTGACTGCCCAAATGCTTGTAGACAGGCTGGATATCACTACATAGGGCGTTATGTAAATATGCATTTATTGCAACAAGAACCAGGCCACTTTCATGCAAAAAACGGTAATAATCACATTCTGAAAATAGTGTCGATCACAAAAACGGCATTTCTCAATTTGCAAAAAACACCCATCTTGAAAATTCCAACGTTACTATAAAAATTATTAAAACTGGTCAAACATATAATAAGATTCTTGTTTGTAATATACAAAAAAAACTTTTGTTTTCATTGTTTATAATTTGTTGAACTCAAAAACATTCCAACTGTTGTCTTGATTTGATTATTCACTTTTTTCACAGAGATGCTATTACCTCAGTTTCACTTTTCTATAGCTGGCTGCTTTCTGCATAACTACGTTTAATTATCGACTAGTTTAACAGCGCGTAAAGTGGCTACTTTAACTAGCCAATGACTGATTTTAAGCCCTGTAAATGCCTAAATTTAAATATTCCTTTATCTATTGCAATAAATTTTGATAAATCTTACGCTGAATATAATTCATGTTGTATTATATTAGCTAATAATAACTTCCCGCCGTTAAATGAGATTAAAAATAATGAATTATTTTGAGGTAGAGTTACTCCCACGAACAAGGATTAAATTGAACCCATTACCCGAATCCGTTTTTATTTTCCGTGCAAGTTGGAGTTGAGATAAATCGAGTTATCCTCCGAAGTAATGGACCGGAGAATTATTCTGTGGGTAATTTTACATGCATGAGAAAAAATTCCGGGCGGAAAACGAAGTCTTGGGGTCGAGTGCTTCGGGACAGGGCGGCATTGAGTACTAATAATCACACAAATATTCTAATTTCTTCTATCATTTGTGTTTTAAATCTTGCTTGAAAGCCTGGACATCAAAGCGACACACACACCCTTCCACACATTGTGGGTGGCCAAAGTTTTAAACACCATAGGCAACCTGCTTTGGAAATTTTTGGCGGCAGTCTAATAACACTGAAAGTAGTAATTTAAAGTAAAAAATAAATTTAAATTGAAAATAAACTTAATAACAATATCAATTAATATCGAGATACTTTAATAACACCAATA